>NC_080386.1:32967679-33065534 GCF_014773155.1 Arachis stenosperma | reverse complement strand
TGATCAAAAGATGAAAATACAATAGTAAAAGGTCCTACTTATAGAAAACTAGTAGCTAGGGTGTACAGAGATGAGTAAATGACATAAAAATCCACTTCCGGGCCCACTGGTGTGTGCTTGGGCTGAGCAATGAAGCATTTTCGGTAGAGACTCTCCTTGGAGTTAAACGCCAGCTTTTATGCCAGTTTGGGCGTTTAACTCCCATTTTGGTGCCAGTTCGGCGTTTAACGCTGGGAATTCTGAGGGTGACTTTGAACGCCGATTTGGGCCATCAAATCTTGGGCAAAGTATGGACTATCATATATTGCTGGAAAGCCCAGGATGTCTACTTTCCAAAGCCGTTGAGAGCGCGCCAATTGGGTTTCTGTAGCTCCAGAAAATCCACTTCGAGTGCAGGGAGGTCAGAATCCAACAGCATCTGCAGTCCTTTTCAGTCTCTGAATCAGATTTTTGCTCAGATCCCTCAATTTCAGCCAGAAAATACCTGAAATCACAGAAAAAACACACAACTCATAGTAAAGTCCAGAAAAGTGAATTTTAACTAAAAACTAATAAAAATATACTAAGAACTCAACTAAAACTACTAAAAAACATACTAAAAACAATGCCAAAAGGGTACAAATTATCCGTCATCACAACACCAAACTTAAATTGTTGCTTGTCCTCAAGCAACTGAAAATCAAATAAGATAAAAAGAAGAGAATATACTATAGACTCCAAATTATCAATGAAAACTTAGCTCCAAATTAGATGAGCGGGGACTAGTAGCTTTTTGCCTCCGAACAGTTTTGGCATCTCACTTTATCCTTTGAAATTCAGAATGATTGGCTTCTTTAGGAACTCAGAATCCAGATAGTGTTATTGATTCTCCTAGTTAAGTATGATGATTCTTTGAACACAGACTTATTGAGTCTTGGCCGTGGCCCAAAGCACTCTGTCTTCCAGTATTACCACCGGATACATACATGCCACAGACACATAATTGGGTGAACCTTTTCAGATTGTGACTCAGCTTTGCTAGAGTCCCCAAATAGAGGTGTCCAGGGTTCTTAAGCACACTCTTTTTGCCTTGGATCACAACTTTATTTCTTTCTTTTTCTTTCTTTCTTTTTTTTTCGTCTCTTTTTTTTTTCGCTTCTTCTCCTTTTTTTTTTTTGTATTCACTGCTTTTTCTTGCTTCAAGAATCATTTCTATGATTTTTCAGATCCTCAGTAACATGTCTCCTTTTTCATCATTCTTTCAAGAGCCAACAATTTTAACATTCATGAACAACAAATTCAAAAGACATATGCACTGTTCAAGCATACATTCAGAAAACAAAAAGTATTGTCACCACATCAAAAACTAATTAAGCTAGTTTTTAAAGATGAATTCAAAATCCTGTACTTGTTCTTTTGTAATAAAAACACTAATGATCATAAGACACAAACATAGATAAACATAAGCATGAAAATTTCGAAAAACAAGAAAATAAAGAACAAGGAGATTAAAGAACGGGTCCACCTTAGTGATGGCAGCTTGTTCTTCCTCTTGAAGGTCTTATGGAGTGCTTGAGCTCCTCAATGTCTCTTCCTTGTCTTTATTGCTCCTCTCTCATGATTCTTTGATCTTCTCTAATTTCATGGAGGATGATGGAGTGTTCTTGATGCTCCACCCTTAGTTGTCCCATGTTGGAACTCAATTCTCCTAGGGAGGTGTTAATTTGCTCCCAATAGTTTTGTGGAGGAAAGTGCATCCCTTGAGGTATCTCAGGGACTTCATGATGAGAGGGGTCTCTTGTTTGCTCCATCCTTTTCTCAGTGATGGGCTTGTGGTCATGCCTTCTCAGTTGACCCTTTTTGAGTTTGAAAGGGATCTCAGGGATCACCTTCTTCAAGGCCACAACTTCATAGAAGTGGTCTTGATGCACCCTTGAGATGAATCTCTCCATCTCCCATGACTCGGAGGTGGAAGCTTTTGCCTTCCCTTTCCTCTTTCTAGAGGTTTCTCCGGCCTTGGATGCCATAAATGGTTATGGGAAAACAAAAAGCAATGCTTTTACCACACCAAACTTAAAAGGTTTGCTCGTCCTCGAGCAAAAGAAGAAAGAAGAGAGTAGAAGAAGAAGAAATGAGGAAGAAGGGAGTGGCTTTGTGTTCGGCCAAAGAGGGGGAGAAGTGGTGTTTAGGTTGTGTGAAAATGAAGGAGTGAAGAAGGGTTTATATAGGATAGGGGAGGGGTAGGGTTCGGCCATGTATGGGTGGGTTTGGGAGAGAAAGTGGTTTGAATTTGAATGGTGAGGTAGGTGGGGTTTTATGAAGGATGGATGTGAGTGGTGAAGAGAAAGATGGGATTTGATAGGTGAAGGGTTTTTGGGGAAGAGGTGTTGAGGTGATTGGTGAATGGGTGAAGAAGAGAGAGAGTGGTGGGGTTGGTGGGGATCCTGTGGGGTCCACAGATCCTGTGGTGTCAAGGAAAAGTCATCCCTGCACCAAATGGCATGCAAAATCACGTTTTGAGCCAATTCTGGCGTTAAACACCGGGCTGGTGCCCATTTCTGGCGTTTAACGCCAGGTTCTTGCCCTTTCCTGGCGTTTAACGCCAGTTTGGTGCCCATTTCTGGCGTTAAACGCCCAGAATGGTGCCAGACTGGGCGTTAAATGCCCAACTGCTAGCCTCACTGGCGTATAAACGCCAGTGAGTTCTTCCTCCAGGGTGTGCTGTTTTTCTTCCTGTTTTTCATTCTGTTTTTGCTTTTTCAATTGATTTTGTGACTTCTTATGATCATCAACCTACAAAAAACATAAAATAACAAGGGAAATGGATAAAATATAATCATTGGGTTGCCTCCCAACAAGCGCTTCTTTAATGTCAGTAGCTTGACAGAGGGCTCTCATGGAGCCTCACAGATGCTCAGAGCAATGTTGGAACCTCCCAACACCAAACTTAGAGTTTGGTTGTGGCCTCCCAACACCAAACTTAGAGTTTGACTGTGGGGGCTCTGTTTGACTCTGATTTGAGAGAAGCTCTTCATGCTTCCTCTCCATGGTGATAGAAGGATATCCTTGAGCCTTAAACACATAGGATTTTTCATTCACTTGAATGATCAGTTCACCTCCATCAACATCAATCACAGCCTTTGCTGTGGCTAGGAAGGGTCTGCAAGGATGATGGATTCATCCATGCACTTCCCAGTCTCTAGGACTATGAAATCAGTAGGGATGTAATGGTCTTCAATCTTCACCAAAACATCCTCTACAAGTCCATGAGCTTATTTTCTTGAGTTGTCTGCCATCTCTAATGAGATTCTTGCAGCTTGTACCTCAAAAATCCCTAGCTTCTCCATTACAGAGAGAGGCATGAGGTTTACACTTGACCCCAAGTCACACAGAGCCTTCTTGAAGGTCATGGTGCCTATGGTACAAGGTATTGAAAACTTCCCAGGATCTTGTCTCTTTTGAGGTAATTTCTGCCTAGACAAGTCATCCAGTTCTTTGGTGAGCAAAGGAGGTTTGTTCTCCCAAGTCTCATTTCCAAATAACTTGTCATTTAGCTTCATGATTGCTCCAAGGTATTTAGCAACTTGCTCTTCAGTGACATACTCATCCTCTTCAGAGGAAGAATACTCATCAGAGCTCATGAATGGCAGAAGTAAATCCAATGGGATCTCTATGGTCTCATTTTGAGCCTCAGATTCCCATGGTTCCTCATTAGGGAACTCAGTGGAGGCTAGTGCACGCCCACTGAGGTCTTCCTCAGTGGCGTTCACTTCCTTTCCTTCCTCTCCATATTCGGCCATGTTGATGGCCTTGCACTCTCCTTTTGGATTTTCTTCTGTATTGCTTGGAAGAGTACTTGGAGGGAGTTCAGTAATTTTCTTACTCAGCTGTCCCACTTGTGCCTCCAAATTCCTAATGGAAGACCTTGTTTCAGTCATGAAACTTTGAGTGGTTTTGATTAGATCAGAGACCATGGTTGCTAAGTCAGAGGTATTCTGCTTAGAACTCTCTGTCTGTTGCTGAGAAGATGATGGAAAAGGCTTGCCATTGCTAAACCTGTTTCTTCCACCATTACTGTTGTTGAAACCTTGTTGAGGTCTCTCTTGATTCTTCCATGAGAAATTTGGTTGATTTCTCCATGAAGAATTATAGGTGTTTCCATAGGGTTCTCCTAGGTAATTCACCTCTTCCATTGAAGGGTTCTCAGGTTCATAGGCTTCTTCTTCAGATGAAGCATCCTTAGTACTGCTTGGTGCATTTTGCATTCCAGACAGACTTTGAGAAATCAAATTGACTTGTTGAGTCAATATCTTGTTCTGAGCCAGTATGGCATTCAGAGCATCAATCTCAAGAACTCCTTTCTTCTGACTTGTCCCATTGTTCACAGGATTCCTTTCAGAAGTGTACATGAATTGGTTATTTGCAACCATTTCAATGAGCTCTTGAGCTTCTGTAGGCATGTTCTTCAGGTGAAGAGATCCTCCAGCAGAGCTATCCAGAGACATCTTGGATAGTTCAGAGAGACCATCATAGAAAATACCTATGATGCTCCATTCAGAAAGCATGTCAGAAGGACATTTTCTGATTAATTGTTTGTATCTTTCCCAAGCTTCATAGAGGGACTCTCCATCCTTCTGTCTGAAGGTTTGGACTTCCACTCTAAGCTTACTCAATTTTTGAGGTGGAAAGAACTTTGCCAAGAAGGCATTGACTAGCTTTTCCCAAGAGTCCAGGCTTTCTTTAGGTTGAGAGTCCAACCATATTCTAGCTCTGTCTCTTACAGCAAAAGGGAATAGCATCAGTCTGTAGACCTCAGGGTCAACCCCATTAGTCTTGACTGTGTCACAGATTTGCAAGAATTCAGCTAAAAACTGATGAGGATCTTCCAATGGAAGTCCATGGAACTTGCAATTCTGTTGCATTAGAGAAACTAATTGAGGCTTAAGCTCAAAGTTGTTTGCTCCAATGGCAGGGATAGAGATGCTTCTCCCATAGAAGTCGGGAGTAGGTGCAGTAAAGTCACCCAGCACCTTCCTTGCATTGTTGGCATTGTTGTTGTTTTCGGCTGCCATGGGTTCTTCCTCTTTGAAGAATTCGGTCAGGTCCTCAACAGAGAGTTGTGCCTTAGCTTCTCTTAGCTTTCGCTTCAAGGTCCTTTCAGGCTCAGGGTCAGCTTCAACAAGAATGTCTTTGTCTTTGTTCCTGCTCATATGAAAGAGAAGAGAACAAGAAAATGTGGAATCCTCTATGTCACAGTATAGAGATTCCTTGAGGTGTCAGAGAAAAAGAAAAATAGAAGGCAGAAGTAGAAAATTCGAACTTATCAAAGAAGATGGAGTTCGAATTTTGCATTACGGAAAAGTGTTAGTCCACAAATAGAAGGATGTGAGAAGAAGGGAAGTAATTTTGGAAAATTAAGTAAAGGATTTTGAAAACATTTTGAAAAACACTTATTGATTTTCGAAAATAAGAGTGGGAAAGAAATCAAAAGATTTTGAAATTAGAAATCAAAAACATTTGATTGAAAACTATTTTGAAAAAGATATGATTAAGAAGATATGATTGGTTTTTTAAAAAAAATGTGATTGAGAAGATATGATTTGAAAAACATTTTAAAAAGATTTGATTTTAAAAATTAATGACTTGCCTAACAAAAAAAGATATGATTCAAACATTAAACCTTTCTCAACAGAAAAGGCAACATACTTGAATTGTTCAATCAAATCATTAATTGTTAGGAAGTATCTTTGAAAAAGGAAAGGAATTGATTTTGAAAACATTTGATTGAAAAGATTTGATTTGAAAAAGATTTGATTTTGAAAAACCTTGAAAACTTAAAAAAAAAATTGATTTTGAAAACAAAATCTTCCCCCTTGTGCCATCCTGGCGTTAAACGCCCAGAATGGTATCCATTCTGGCGTTTAACGCCCAAAATGCTACCTTTTTGGGCGTTAAACGCCCAACCAGGTACCCTGGCTGGCGTTTAAACGCCAGTCTGTCCTTCTTCACTGGGCGTTTTGAACGCCCAGCTTTTTCTGTGTAATTCCTCTGCTGCATGTTCTGAATCTTCAGTTCCCTGTACTATTGACTTGAAAATAGAACCAAGATCAAATAAACAAGGCATGCAAGACACCAAACTTAAAATTAGACACTAGACTTAAACAAGAAACATAAAATATTTTTGGTTTTTATGATTTTAAAAATTTTTTTGCGCTTTTTCGAAAATTATATGAAAAGGAAAATAAAGGTATCAAAATTCTTAATGAGAATTCCAGGAATCATGCAATGTTAGTCTAAAGCTTTAGTCTAAAGGAATTAGACATGGCTAGCCAAGCTTCAGCAGGACATTGCATTCAAGAGCTAAATTGATGAGGATCAATCAGCTTTGGTGATGATAAGAACATCACCTTGAAACACTAGAATTCATTCTTAAGAACTCTGAAAAAAAAATACCTAATCTAAGCAACAAGATGAACCGTCAGTTGTCCATACACAAAACAATCCCCGGCAACGGCGCCAAAAACTTGGTGCACGAAATTGTGATCTCTACTTTTACACAAAACAATCCCCGGTAATGGCTCCAAAGACTTGGTGCTCAATACCATGGCATAAACACAACTTCGCACAACTAACCAGCAAGTGCACTGGGTCGTCCAAGTAATAAACCTTATCCGAGTAAGGGTCGATCCCACGGAGATTGTTGCTATGAAGCAAGCTATGGTCACCTTGTAAATCTTAGTCAGGCAGACTCAAATGGGTATAGATGATGAATGAATAAAACATAAAGATAAAGATAGAGATACTTATGTATATCATTGGTGAGAGCTTCAGACAAGCGTATGAAGATGCCTTTCCTTCCGTCTCTCTGCTTTCCTACTGTCTTCATCCAATCCTTCTTATTCCTTTCCATGGCAAGCTTATGCAAGGGTTTCACCGTTGTCAGTGGCTACCTCCCATCCTCTCAGTGAAAATGTTCCTATGCTCTGTCACAGCATATGGCTAATCAGCTGTCGGTTCTCGGTCAGGCCGGAATAGAATCCATTGATTCTTTTGCGTCTGTCACTAACGCCCCGCCTGCTAGGAGTTTGAAGCACGTCACAGTCATTCAATCATTGAATCCTATTCAGAATACCACAGACAAGGTTAGACCTTCCGGATTCTCTTGAATGCCGCCATCAGTTCTCGCCTATACCACGAAGACTCTGATCTCACGGAATGGCTGGCTCGTTTGTCAGGCGAGCACTCGGTTGTCAGGCGATCAACCATGCATCGTGTATCAGGAATCCAAGAGATAAACACTAGAGCCTTGATTGCTTGTAGAACAGAAGTGGTTGTCAGTCACTTTGTTCATAAGTGAGAATGATGATGAGTGTCACGGATCATCACATTCATCAAGTTGAAGAACAAGTGATATCTTGGACAAAGAACAAGCGGAATTGAATAGAAGAACAATAGTAATTGCATTAATACTCGAGGTACAGCAGAGCTCCACACCTTAATCTATGGTGTGTAGAAACTCCACCGTTGAAAATACATAAGAACAAGGTCTAGGCATGGCCGAATGGCCAGCCTCCCAATGATCTAAGAACTAGATGTCCAAAGATGATCTAGAGATCTAAAGTGATCAAAAGATGAAAATACAATAGTAAAAGGTCCTACTTATAGAAAACTAGTAGCCTAGGGTGTACAGAGATGAGTAAATGACATAAAAATCCACTTCCGGGCCCACTTGGTGTGTGCTTGGGCTGAGCAATGAAGCATTTTCGTGTAGAGACTCTCCTTGGAGTTAAACGCCAGCTTTTATGCCAGTTTGGGCGTTTAACTCCCATTTTGGTGCCAGTTCCGGCGTTTAACGGTGGGAATTCTGAGGGTGACTTTGAACGCCGGTTTGGGCCATCAAATCTTGGGTAAAGTATGGACTATCATATATTGCTAGAAAGCCCAGGATGTCTACTTTCCAACGCCGTTGAGAGCGCGCCAATTGGGCTTCTGTAGCTCCAGAAAATCCACTTCGAGTGCAGGGAGGTCAGAATCCAACAGCATCTGCAGTCCTTTTCAGTCTCTGAATCAGATTTTTGCTCAGATCCCTCAATTTCAGCCAGAAAATACCTGAAATCACAGAAAAACACACAAACTCATAGTAAAGTCTAGAAAAGTGAATTTTAACTAAAAACTAATAAAAATATACTAAGAACTCAACTAAAACTACTAAAAACATACTAAAAACAATGCCAAAAAGGGTACAAATTATCCGCTCATCACCTACTGTCTTCATCCAATCCTTCTTACTCCTTTTCATGGCAAGCTGTATGTTGGGCATCACCGTTGTCAGTGGCTACAGTCCCGTCCTCTCAGTGAAAATGTTCAACGCGCTCTGTCACAGCACAGCTAATCATCTGTCGGTTCTCAATCAGGTTGGAATAGAATCCAGTGATTTTTTTGCGTCTGTCACTAACGCCCATCCTTCAGGAGTTTGAAGCTCGTCACAGTCATTCAATCCTTGAATCCTACTCAGAATACCACAGACAAGGTTTAGACATTCCGTATTCTCTTGAATGCCGCCATCAATTCTAGCTTATACCACGAAGATTCTGATTAAGGAATCCAAGAGATATCCACTCAATCTAAGGTAGAACGGAGGTGGTTGTCAGGCACACGTTCATAGGTGAGAATGATGATGAGTTTCATGGATCATCACATTCATCAAATTGAGGAATAAGGGATATCTTAGAACAAGAATAAGCTGAATTGAATAGAAGAACAATAGTAATTGCATTGATACTCGAGGTACAGCAGAGCTCCACACCTTAATCTATGGTGTGTAGAAACTCCACCGTTGAAAATACATAAGAACAAGGTCTAGGCATGGCCGAATGGCCAGCTCCCAATGATCTAAGAACTAGACGTCCAAAGATGATCCTAAGATCTAAAGTGATCAAAAGATATGAAATACAATAGCAAAAGGTCCTATTTGTAGAGAACTAGTAGCCTAGGGTTTACAGAAATGAGTAAATGACATAAAAATCCACTTCCGGGCCCACTTGGTGTGTGCTTGGGCTGAGCATTGAAGCTTTCATGTGTAGAGACTTTTCTTGGAGTTAAACGCCAGCTTTTGTGCCAGTTCCGTCGTTAAACGCCAGAATTCTTGAGCTGACTTGGAACGCCTGTTTGGGCCATCAAATCTCGAGCAAAGTATGAACTATTATAAATTGCTGGAAAGCCCAGGATGTCTACTTTCCAACACAATTGAGAGCGCGCCAATTGGGTTTCTGTAGCTCCAGAAAATCCACTTCGAGTGTAGGGAGGTCAGAATCCAACAGCATCAGCAGTCCTTTTCAGCCTCTAAATCAGATTTTTGCTCAGGTCCCTCATTTTCATCCAAAAAATACCTGAAATCACAGAAAAACACACAAACTCATAGTAAAGTCCAGAAAAGTGAATTTTAACTAAAAACTAATAAAAATATAATAAAAACTAACTAAAACATACTAAAAATAATGCCAAAAAGCGTATAAATTATCCGCTCATCAGGGATCCCGGTAGCCATTGGAATTACAAACATTGGTGGAGATTCCTGGATCAGTACAAGCATAAGCCACCATGACAAGGAGCTCACCACATGTCCAACTTAAGGACTTTAACTAAAAGTGCTTGGTGGGAGACAACCCACCGTGGTATGATCATTTCTTTTCATTCTTAGTTGTTTTTTGTAGTAGTAGTTTCCTTATTTATCTGATTCTTATTAAGTTCTATCTGATCATGCAGCTATTTTAGAAGCAGAAACTGAATATTAAAAAAAACATGCACACGACATTCAAGAATCGATAACGCGTACGCATCATATGGGTGTGCGTGAAAAATAAAAATGAATAGAGAGTTGCGCGGGAGTGGCGCAGGAATGATGCCTTTCGCACAAATAAGCCCACGCGTGCGCGTCATTGGTGATTATGACAGTCCACGCGTACGCGTGACTTTGAAAAATGGTGTAAATATGTGTTAGGCAGAGAGTTGTGCTGGCTTGGGGCTGGACGTATGCTAGAAGCACAAAACTTGTCCATGCGTACGCGTCCCTGACGCGTGCGCGTCATTTGCACAAATGGCCATCCACGCGTGCGCGTGCATGACGCGCACGCGTCAATTGAAAATCTTGGTTCCCAAGCCATGCGAACAGAGAGTTGTGCGTGCGCGCAGCTGGCTTCATGCGAATCGCACAAAACCCAGGGCAAGCAGACGCGTGCCTGACGCTCACGTGTCATTAAGAAAATCTTGCAATGGATCACTAGGAACCATGATCAAGGTATGAACCCGAGTCCAAAGAATTATCTCACAATGGTTCGGGGAAAATACTTGGATTTTAGTCCGGAAAATGTGAGGTTGGCATTTCACTTGCCTATGATGCAAGGAGATGAACGCCCCTACACTAGAAGGGTCAACTTTGATCAAAGGTTGGACCAAGTCCTTGTGGACATTTGTGTGGAAGGAGCTCAATGGAAGAGAGACTCCAAAGGCAAACCAGTCCAACTAAGAAGACTGGACCTCAAGCCTATAGCTAGAGGATGGTTGGAGTTCATTCAACGCTCCATCATTCCTACTAGCAACCGATCTGAAGTTACTGTGGATCGGGCCATCATGATTCATGGAATCATGATTGGAGAGGAAGTAGAGGTTCATGAGGTCATCTCCAATGAAATCTACAAAATAGCCGACAAGCTGTCACCTATGGCACGGCTAGCTTTTCCTCACCTTATTTGCCATCTATGTTACTCAGCTGGAGTTATCATAGAAGGAGACATCCTCATTGAAGAGGATAAGCCCATCACCAAGAAGAGGATGGAGCAAGCAAGAGAAGCCCCTTACGGTTCTCAAGAGATGCATGAGGAAGCTCATCATCAAGAAATCCCTGAGATGCCTCAAGGGATGCACTTTCCTCCCAACAACTATTGGGAGCAACTCAATACCTCCTTAGAAGATTTGAGCCACAATGTGGAACAATTAAGGGTGGAACATCATGAGCACTCCATCATTCTCCAAGAAATAAGAGAAGACCAAAGAGCAATGAGGGAGGAGCAACAAAGGCAAGGAAGGGACATAGAAGAGCTTAAGGACATTGTTGGACCTTCAAGAAGAAGACGCCACTAAAGGTGGATTCATTCCTTGTTCTTTATTTCTTTCTGTTTTCGGTTTTTAGTATTGTGTTTATCTATGTTTTGTGTCTCTACTTCATGATCATTAGTATGTAACCATGCCTTAAAGCTATGAATAAAATCCATTAATCCTTCACCTCTCTTAAATGAAAAATGTTTTAATTCAAAAGAACAAGAAGTACATGAATTTCGAATTTATCCTTGAATTTAGTTTAATTATATTGATGTGGTGACAATACTTTTGTTTTCTGAATGAATGATTGAACAGTGCATATGTCTTTTGATCTTGTTGTTTATGAATGTTAAAATTGTTGGCTCTTGAAAGAATGATGAACAAAGAGAAATGTTATTGATGATATGAAAAATCATGAAATTGATTCTTGAAGCAAGAAACAGCAGTGAAAAAGAAGAAGCTTGCGAAAAAAAAAAAGAAGGAGCAGTAGAAAAAGCCAATAGCCCTTAAAACCAAAAGGCAAGGGTAAAAAGGATCCAAGGCTTTGAGCATCAATGGATAGGAGGGCCCAAGGAAATAAAATCCAGGCCTAAGCGGCTAAATCAAGCTGTCCCTAACCATGTGCTTGTGTCATGAAGGCCCAAGTGAAAAGCTTGAGACCAAGTGGTTAAAGTCGTGATCCAAAACAAAAAGAGTCTGCTTAAGAGCTCTGGCCACTGATGAGCGGATAATTTATATGCTTTTTGGCATTGTTTTTAGGTAGTTTTTAGTAAGTTCAAGCTACTTTTAGGGATGTTTTCATTAGTTTTTATGTTAAATTCACATTTCTGGACTTTACTATGAGTTTGTGTGTTTTTCTGTGATTTCAAGTAATTGCTGTTGGAATCTGACCTCCCTGCACTCAAAATGGATTTTCTGGAGCTACAGAACTCCAAATGGCGCGCTCTCAACGGCGTTGGAAAGTAGACATCCAGAGCTTTCCAGCAATATATAATAGTTCATACTTTATTCGGGATTTGACGACGTAACCTGGCGTTGAACGCCAAGTACATGCTGCAGTCTGGAGTTAAACGCCAGAAAAACGTCATGATCCGGAGTTGAACGCCCAAAACACGTCATAACTCGGAGTTCAACTCCAAGAGAAGCCTCAGCTCGTGGATTGATCAAGCTCAGCCCAAGCATACACCAAGTGGGCCCCGAAAGTGGATTTATGCATCAATTACTTACTCATGTAAACCCTAGTAGCTAGTTTATTATAAATAGGACTTTTTACTAGTGTATTAGAGATCTTGGGACGATTAGTTCTCAGATCATGGGGGCTGGCCATTTGGCCATGCCTGAACCTTTTACTTATGTATTTTCAACAGTGGAGTTTCTGCACACCATAGATTAAGGGTGTGGAGCTCTGCTGTACCTCAAGTTTCAATACAATTACTATTACTTTCTATTCAATTCTCTTTTATTCTTATTCCAAGATATTCATTCGCACCCAAGAACATGATGAATGTGATGATTATGTGACGCTCATCATCATTCTCACTTATGAACGCGCGTGATTGACAACCACTTCTGTTCTACATGCAACAGAGCTTGAATGTGTATCTCTTAGATTCCCCAACAGAATCTTCGTGGTATAAGCTAGATAGATGGCGGCATTTATGAGGATCCGGAAAGTCTCACCTTGTCTGTGGTATTCCAAGTAGGATCCTGGGAATCCGGAAAGTCTAACCTTGTCTGTCGTATTCCGAGTAGGATTCTGGTAATGAATGACTGTGACGTGCTTCAGACTCGCAAGTGCTGGGCGTTAGTGACAGACGCAAAAGAATCAAGGGATTCTATTCCAGTAGGAGCGGGAACCAACCAGTGATTAGCCGTGCTGTGATAGAGCGCGTGAGCGTAGTTTTCACTGCGAGGATGGGATGTAGCCTTCGGCCAGTGTGATGCCTCCAGACGATTAGCCATGCGAGTGACAGCGCAGAGGACCATACAGTAAATTCCCACCAATGAATCTGCATAAGTATTCTATCCCTTTTATTATTTCTATTTTCTTATTTCTATTTTCGAAACCATAAACAAATTTAATCTGCCTAACTGAGATTTACAAGGTGACCATAGCTTGCTTCATACCAACAATCTCTGTGGGATCGACCCTTACTCACGTAAGGTTTATTACTTGGACGACCCAGTACACTTGCTGGTTAGTTGAACGGAGTTGTGAATTCAACCGGTGCCATAATAATGATTTCATACAAGTACAAAAGAATATGGATCACAATTTCATGATTTTTAGTACGTTTAGTTCTTAGATTTAGATTTAATTATAATAAATTGTCTCATGTACCACTCACTGAGCTTGAATCTAAAAAAAATTTAAATAATGTATTGCATGAGAAATTGAGTTTAATTTTAATAATAGTCTTATTTACATCAAGGTGGTCGTATTTTCTGTGATTTTTGAATGCATGATATGGACAGTGCATATTTGAATTTGAATCAAGGAATGTTGATGTATAAGGAATAGGAATTTAGAGAATTATTATGACTTCTCTGAAATAAACAAAAATTTAATCCTTGAAGTAAAAGAAATAGTAAAAAATAAATAAATAAATAAATAAATAATAAAAGCAAGGTCCAAGGCTCTAAGCATCAATGACTAGGAAAGTCAGACATGATTAAAAGCTCAAAGAGTTGTTTTCCTAGTCATATGCTTGTGGTGTGATTGTGTCAAGTAATCATTGGGACAGAACACTTAGAGTCGAGACCAAGTGCGTTTAACAGAGTATGCCAAAGGCTTTGAGCACCACTGTCTGGGAGTAACTGAAAGAAAAATTAGGACTCAAAGAGAGTCCCCCAGTTAAGTGCTTGTGGTGTTTCTGTGTCAAGTAATCCTTGAGATAAAACATTTAAAGTCACGGCTAGGCTCAAGGTGCAAAGCACCAAAGAAAAATAAATTAAAGTAAATTTTGCTGTGTTCAAGGATTAAACTGAAATATAAATATCAGAGAATTCATAATATTATCCGGATTCTAATTCCGAATGACAATGACATCCTTCTGATTCAAAGGAGAGTGAGATGCCAAACCCATTCAGGATTACAGTTATAAACCCCACTATAAAAAGAGACATGAGCTTAATCAAACTCTCATTCTCATGCAAATTCACATCCTAAGCTTATATTAGTTTTGGTTGCTTGAGGACAAGCAACAATTCAAGTTTGGTGTTGTGATGCGTGAGCATCTTTCCTATCTTTTCCTAGTGAATTTGCATCTAATTTGTTGAGTTTAATAAAGAATTAATTATCTTTTAGCCAATATGGATGCTACTTTGAGTTTTTGCAATTCTATTTATTTTAAGTAGCATTCGGCTGGATTTGATGGAGTTTCTGCAGCATAAGAACAAAAGGAGATGGCAGCGAGGAGCGACGTGTACGCGTGACTGACGCGTGCGCGTGATTTGGAGCTTTCCATGGCGACGCGTATGCGTGACTGACGCATCCGCGTGATTTGAAGATTCGCTCAGCGACGCGTGCGCGTGACCGATGCGTCCACGTGACTTACGAAAAAGACCATCGATGCGTACGCGTGACCGACGCGTACGCGTGACATGCGCCACGTGCAGAAAACGCAGAAAAACGCTGGGGTGATTTATGGGCCCCATTTTAGCACCCAAGTTAGGCGCGGATCCAGTGAAGCCAAGTGGTCCCCACGTTACAAGACGCGGAGTAGTTAGTTAATTCTGATTTAAATTCAAATTTGATTTTAAAATTGGAAAAGATATTATTTTAATTTTAAAAATTAGATTTTAAATTAATTAGGATTAGTTATAAAAAGGAGAGACTTCTCTTCTATTGAGGAGGTTCCATGGGGGGGATTCCATTAGGGAATTCCATTCCAATTTACAATCCTAGTTTTCTTCTCTGAACCATGAGCAACTAATCCTTCATTGTTAAGGTTAGGAGCTCTGTCTATTTGTATGGATTGATTTTATTGCTTTTTCTATTTTAATTTATGCATGGATTTATAATTTAAGAATTGTTTTCACTCTTTATTTTATGAATTTGGGTGGAACGGAAGTATGACCCTCTTTCTATTTGAGTTCTTGTAAACTTGGAAAAGCTCTTTACTTGAACAACAGCTTGAAAACAATTTCTCCTAAATTTTAATTATTTGGATTTAACGGGATACGTAACATATAATCCCCTTATTTTTGGGTAATTAGAATTTTTGTGGCATACAAACTAGAATTTGAACTTCACCCTCTAATTGGAATTAATTGAACCAAGGAATTGACAGTTAAGGAATTTTAGAGGAGACTAGGAAGATCTAAGGAATTAGGGTCTAGTCATATATAGTTTGCCATAAATTAAATCCTACATGATTAAAATAGTTAGTAAGAAAAGTTAATCCGGAAAAATAGATAACTCTGAAGCCTTAACTATCTTCTCCATATTTTATTCCCAACTTAATTATTTGTCTATCCTTTTGATATTCTGAGTTCGAACTTAAACCTTTTGAATATCTCAAAACCCTTTTCTGCTTGCCTAACTAAGCCAATCAATCAATCATTGTTGCTTGATCCATCAATCCTCATGGGATCGACCCTTACTCACGTATGGTTTTACTCGGAATGACCCGGTGCACTTGCCGGTTAGTCTGTGGTTGTTAAATCACCGCACCAGTACCCAATTCCCAAAATTTCAACAAAGCTACAAAATACACTTTTATCTCTACCAATGTTTCCAAACTTTTCCCACATAATGATATGCACTCTCACTAGCCTAAGCTAATCAAAGATCCAAATTAAGGACATTTATTATTTTTCACTTAGGGGTAATGATGTGTTAAATAAAGAACAAAAGAAGATTAAAATAGGCTCAAAATTGGCTCATCACTAGCCAATTTACTTGTGGTGTGAATATGTCAAGTAAAACTTAAGACAGAACACTTAGAGTCAAAGCCAAGTGCAAATAAAGATTATACCAAAGGCTCTGAGCACCACTGACTGGGAAATTGCAAAAAGAAAAATCAGAACTTAAAGTGTTTCCCAGTTAAGTGTTTGTGGTATTTTTGTGTCAAGTAAATCTTGAGACAAAATATTTAGAGTTTGACAAAGTTCGTGCAGAAAAAAATGAGAAAATTCGACTCTGTTGAGCTGGCGCTAAACGCCGCTACCTGGCATTTGGCGCCAAACAGCTCGTGTTGCGTGAAAACCTTCTGTTGAGTTGGTGCTAAACGCCACGACCTGACGTTTAGCGCTAGGTGCTTCGTAAAACGTTCCAGAGCCACACACTAGTGGCGCTAAACGCTGAGCCTGGTGTTTAGCGCCAGGAAGATAGCAATGCCATAATTCTTCTCTACCTCAGCGGCGCTAAATGTCGATCCTGGCATTTAGTGCCAATAACGCGAATCTGAATTTAGAGAAAGGGCTTCGTAGCTTTAGTTTTAGTTTTTATTTATTTATTTTATTTTATATTCATTATTCTTAAAACAAAACATGGTCATTTAGGGTTTAGATTTTATTATTTTATTTTATTTCCAAATCAATTAGGTTAGATATAAAAGGAGAAAAAATTCATCCCTTCGTGCTCTCTTCTCCTCTCTCTTCCTCATTCCACACTTTACATACTTTTGGAACCCTAGTTTTTTCTGAGCCACGAGCAACTAAACCTCCTCTGTGAAGGTTAGGAGCTCTGGTTATTTAGATGGAATAACACTATTGTCATTCTATTTTGATTAATGTATTGATTTCAATTCAAGGATTACTTTCGTTCTTCATTTTAGGAATTAGAGTATATTAGAAAATAACTCTTTTTCTACTTGAATTATTGTTAAATCTTGAAAAAGTTAACTTACTTGAATAACAGCTTGAAAGTAATTTCTCATAATTCTCTAATAACTTGGACTTAACGTGATACGTAATATATAATCACCTTATCTTTGGGTATTTAGGGTTTGTGTGGCTAATAAACTAGAATTGAACTTAACCCTTTAATCTAAATTAAGTGACCAAGAAATTGGCGGTTGATTAGGTTAGAGGAGATTAAATCACTAAGGAATTAGGGCGTAATCAATTAAAATTTTCCATGAATTGAATCTTGCATGATTAAAGTAGTTGGTAAGAATTGTTAATCTGGAAAAATAAATATCTCTGAATCCTTAACTAATTTCTCACATACTTTTCACAACCCGTTTATCGTTTGCTTTCGTAATTTCTGAGTACTGTTTAATGCATTTGACCCTAAAACACTCTTTCGTGCTTGTTTGACTAAGTAAATCACTCAATCATTGTTGCTTGATCCATCAATCCTCTTGGAATCGACCCTCACTCACCTGATGTATTACTTGGTACGACCTGTTGCACTTGCCAGTTAGTTTGTGGTTTTAGAATTCCACACCAGCTGCGACAAATGATTGATATGTTTTGCTTGGTCTGATTCCAGCTTCATCGTTACTCTTAATTGTACGGCGTACAAACATGCTTAATAGTCTGTGTTGTTTAAGCATCTCTGCTTGATTTGATCAGCGTGGATGTGAATGATGCAAAACAACCTTTGAAATAACCCAAACACCAACATCCTTTAATATATGTATATAAATTCTTGTAGGACAATTTAATCCATCTGAGTGATTTGTCTTCTAAGTTAGAGATATATTCAATTTTCATTTCTCCTCTCTATTACATGTAATCAATTGGTTCTTAATTTCGTTTTCCTTCTTATATGTGTTTTAAATTTTCGTAGAAAAACTTGCAAGTTTAGAATAATCTTTATAGAATTTTTTAACTTTTTCAAATGTGTTAAAAGTCATCCCAACCTTTAGCACAAACTGTTCATCAGCATCACAGGAAAACTGAAAAAATACCAAAAATTGTTTCTGATTAAACCAAAATGTCTTTCCAAATGCATCGAAAGTAGGAACAAAAACAGATTCAACGAAAGAAAAAAAATTCAAAAATTCTATATTACATTAAAATTCAAACCTTCACTTATGAACACCAATTTTTACAAACAAAAACGAAATTATTCAACTACAGAAACATCAAATACTAACAAATTAAACTACATTAACAAGGTTCGATCTAAACCTCATCCACTTGATTCGTTTCAAAATAATAATTCAATTCGCCCTGGTTTAACTGACAGTCTAAATTTGCATCATTTATTGTCTTTGAAAAATTGATTTCACAATTTGATTTTAAAAAATTGATCCAAATCTTCAAATTAGATCAAAGAGCATTGATCGTGAACATGAACGAAGAGAAAGCAGAAAAGGAAGATAACATAGAGAAGGAAGAGAACACATAAAACACAGAAAAGGAAAAGAACGCAGAGAACATTGAAAAATTTGAAAAAATAAAAATGAAATCCCCATAAAAAAGACAGTTATATATGGTTGCGCGTGAAGTCAAAGAATTGTTAGAAGTAGCGATGCCTGAAGCGGTATTAGATTATAACAACTTGGTTAAATTTAATTAGTTAAATAATTTAGATATAAAATTTTATTATAAAAAATAAGCTAAACAAAAGTTGGATCCAAAGTAAAAGTCATTGTAGAATTGTCCAAACTAAATTGATGCTTGTAGCTGTAATTTAAATAGATAACGTAGTAATATTCTAAATTCAAAAAGTCGAAAAAATAATAAAAGTGAATAAAAGTTATGATCTAATAATAGTTGTGAGTTAGGAATTTAAAATTTAAAAACAAAACACTTATTTAGGATACAAAAGAATAAGCAAAGGAAAAAGAAAATATTAATCAATCTTAATTTTTAAATGTACGACAGTAATGTAGAAGATGACATGATTATTGGATAAGCACAACCCACACGGAGCGTTTTCTTCTACTTTAAGAACATGCCGTTTCAGGAAAAACACTAAAGGCAGGCCAGTATTTTGGCTACGCAAGAAAAGAGAAAAACCCTTCCCAGCTGATTTAAGTCGTTTAACAAATTTTATACAAAGAATTTCATGCACAACTAATTAGTTACATTTGGCGCTGTGTCCACTACTAAACTCGACCCTCAACGTTAGCAATATCACAATCACAATTCACAATATATAAAATGGGAATTTTGAAATCAATGATGGAGAATATATTTATTGTTTAGGAGGCATTTCTGAGTCACCTTTTGACAGTAGTGAAGTCTACTTTATGTAAATTAAAGTTATTTTTAGATTCTGAAGGCTCTAAAGTATGATTATAGTTGCTCCATTTGCTTCATAGGGTCCACGAGAGGTCAGAGATCCTCATGTAGCTAAATTATTGGAATTATTTTATTTATATTAGGGACTTTTTTTTCTTTTTGACAAGATTTATATTAGGGACTCGTTAGACACTTTACACCTAACAAATATACTTATATATGTAAATATAGTATATTTTATATAAGTAGATTTTAGTATAACTATGTTACAGTAGCTATAATGTAACTGTTCTTAAAATTATACTCATTTTTTAATAGTTTGATAGTATTTTTTTTAAATAATATTTTTAAAAAAGTATTATTTAATAATAAAAGAATATTATTTTAATTTTAATAATATTTTTTAAAATATCATAATCACAGTAATATAATCATACTAAAATGATCATTATATATAATATAAAATATAAAATCAATTATATTCTTTAAAAAAACTTAAAAACAAATAAATTATAATTTCAAAAAATACAAATATATTTTTTAACGATTTTATTTTTGCTAAAAAAACTTTGACAAACATTGAAAATTAAAAAAATTACTATTAAAAAAATTTCAAGCTAATTGTAAACCCCGCTAAAATCGGTAAATAATTAGTCAATAATTTAAATTTTAATTAGGAAAGCTAAAAATGCAAAAATAATATCAAAATTGGATAGAGCTCGTCGAAATGAGAATTTTGATATTAATTTCGAAATTTTGGTCCAAAATCGGATCGAAAAGACCGAACCGGTTGAACCGGGATCCAAACCGAACCCGTGGGTTCAACCAGACCCAAATATTTAAACTAAACAGCAGCTCCTTCTTCCCCATTTGCATGCAACGATACAAACAGATTTGGGGAAGGGAGGAGAAGCTCTCAAACCCTCACCATCTTTAATCCACCGTATCTTCCTCGTTTGAGCTCCGATTGACGAGTCGTTTGCGGCCACGCATTCGTCTCCGAGTCCTCTTCAATTCTATCCGAACAAAGTGATAAGTTTCTCACCAATTTATTTCCAGTTCTCTGTGCTCCTTTTCTACACAAAAATTGTTGAGGTTTTGAGTGATTTTGATAATTTTGGTGGTTTATGTGCAAACTAAAATTGGATAATTGTTGGGTTGCACTCCGATCAACAATGGATACGGTAAGAATAACCTAAACCCTAACCAATTTTTGATATACCCTAGCCAATTTTTGATATATTGATGAAAAACCTGAATTTATGTGTAAGTGTGTGTGCATGTGCGTGTGCGTGTGCGTGTGCGTGTGCGTGTGTGCTTGTGTGTGTGCGTGTGTTGGGAGTACTTGGAGGCTTATTGGTGATCAAGACTTGTTTTGGGGCTGTTTTAATTAAGCTTGGAGGGGCTGTGATCTATGTTGTGAGGCTGCCTTGGGTGAAACTAAGTGATCGGCCAAGGTATGGTTTAAGTTTCGCACGTTTAATATTTACGGTGTTGTGAAAACTTAGGTTAGAGGAACCATAGGATAAGTTGAATTGTTTGTTACATTTAATGATTAGCCTTGTAATGTTGTTGGAATTGATTTGTTTGTAGATATATATTGGAATTATGAGGTGTGGAAGTTATTAATGGTACGCTCTTGTATTTATTTATGATGGATTATGGTTGGTGTTTGTAAATAAGGATGTAGAGTTGTGTTATGGTGGTATTGCATATGCTATAACTAATTCTGTGATGATCGGAATTGCGTGGAACCAAGTCCATGTTAAACCTCGAAATATTTGGAATTGAACTGGAGAATTTGGGATCCTTTCGTTAAATATATGATTTATGGTGAATTTTCAAATTGTAGTCGTGGAATCTGATTTTTACTGCATAATTTTTAGAACAGCAGTAACTTGCTGGCTCTGCTGTGAATGTTTCAAAATGAATTTTGAAATGAAACAAATTTTAATTAAAGCTTTAGTCCTATTATTTTAACATTGTAAAATTTCAGAATGGTTGGACTTGTGGTTTTAAAGATATGAATTTTTGAAATACGATGCGTTATACAATAAAAGCCAAATTCTGTTTTCTTAGATCAGCAACTTTGAGAGTTTATAACTTCTGATTATGGATGGATATTCAAGTGCAATCAATTGGAGGTGAAAATAATTATGCTTAGCAGTTGTGATTTAAATTTCAGGGCTATCGATATTTTAATGAGTGAGTTATGGGACTTGGAAGAGGACATGTTTATTGGCTTTTAAAATAGAATTTTGCAGAAAGTTACTCAACTTCCAAGTTACATAACTCCTTCATTAAAAATGGATTTGACCTGAAACTAATTGGAAAAGAAACCTAGATATGTTAAGTTGAACCGTATTAATTTTTAAGTCTATTAGATTTAATTTGAGTTTTATATAGAATTTTAGATATCGCATGCTGCTGCTGTTTTCTGGTTTCTAAGCATTGCAGAGCAGTCAGCCTTTCTCCTCTGCTTCTGAGGCTAGTTAAATCAGAAAATTATGATTTTTGATTTTTTAGAAATCTTATTCCGAGATGAACGTCTGCACATAAGGTTTGCTCAATTCTGAGTTCATTTGTTATATTACAAATAGAAAAGAAAATAGAGTGTCGAGGATGTCTTAGTGATAGTCATGGGTCCGAGAAGTCAAAGATTAATCTTCGTGTTATGTGATTAATTTAATGTTAGAGTTGGATTGATTTTAAGATTATTCTATATTAAAAAGGTTGAGAAGAATTTGATAAATGGTTTGGTCAGGACCTGGAAAGGGTAAATGTGATGAATTATAAGGGAATGATGTGAAAGCTAAATGAATACATGTTGCTATGGCTATAAAGAATGAATGTAAAGAAATGATGATGAAAAATGTGAAAGGAAAGTTGTTAATAAAAGGAATTAACATGCCATGGCTTGATGAATGATTAAATAATGATTATGACTATGAAATGGCTTATGAATGATGATATCTGAGATAAGAGTTTTCCTGGGTAAAAACTGTGGCTCGCCACCACGTGTTCCAGGTTGAATCTCGATACTCTGTTGACCCTACGTCGTAAGGGTGACCGGGCACGTATAAATTCCCGGGTATGGATAGCCCCCATTGAGTGATTTATATGATGATTGAATGTGAACTCTATGCATAGACTCTTAGAGATGCACGATGGGGGATAGTCTAAGGTTTTCGGACTTGTCGAGTTGGCTGGATAACCAACAGATGGGCCCCATCAGCCATAGGACAGGCATGCATCATATGCATTTGGTTGTTTTGATTGCTATGCATTTCCTGGGTTTGCCTAATTGGTGGACGAAATTGTGATCCATGTTCTAATTATTTTGAGATGAAGGCTTCTAAGGGGCAACAGCTGAATTCACAACTCCGTTCAACTAACCAGCAAGTGTACTGGGTCGTCCAAGTAATAAACCTTACGTGAGTAAGGGTCGAATCCACAGAGATTGTTGGTATGAAGCAAGCTATGGTCACCTTGTAGATCTCAGTCAGACAGATTAAAGGGTAATTGTGATTATTGGAATAAATAATAAATAAAAAAGGAATAATAAAATGGATAGAATACTTATGTAGATTCATTGGTAGGAATTTCAGATAAGTGGATGGAGATGCTGTATGGCCCAAGGACGCCTGCCTTCCCACTGCTTCAACTCAATCCTTCTTACTCCTTTCCATGGCAAGCTGTGTATAGGGGTTCAACATCAACGGTGGCTACTTTCAATCCTCTCGGGAAAATGGTCCTATGCGGTTGTCAATCGCACGGCTAATCGTCTGGAGGCATCACCCATGGTTGATGGCTACATCCCATCCTCGCAGTGAAAACTAATGCTCACGCACTCTATCACAGTACGGCTAATCACTGGTTGGTTCCCGCTCCTACTGGAATAGAATCCCTTGATTCTTTTGCGTCTGTCACTAACGCCCAGCACTTGCAAGTTTGAAGCACGTCACAGTCATTCATTACCGGAATCCTACTCGGAATACCACAGACAAGGTTAGACTTTCCGGATTCCCAGGATCCTACTCGGAACACCACAGACAAGGTTGGACTTTCCGGATCCTCATAAATGCCGCCATCTATCTAGCTTATACCACGAAGATTCTGTTGGGGAATCTAAGAGATACACATTCAAGCTCTGTTGCATGTAGAACGGAAGTGGTTGTCAATCACGCGCGTTCATAAGTGAGAATGATAATGAGGGTTATCTAACTCATCACATTCATCATGTTCTTGGGTACGAATGAATATCTTGGAATAAGAATAAGAGAGATTTGAATAAAAGAAAATAGAACTTCATTAATACTTGAGGTACAGCAGAGCTCCACACCCTTAATCTATGGTGTGTAGAAACTCCACCGTTGAAAATACATAAGTGAAAGAGGTTCAGACATGGCCGAATGGCCAGCCCTCTCCATGATCAAGTGACCGAATGATTCAAAGACTTAAAGTGGTCAAAAGATATCTAATACAATAGTTAAATATTCTATTTATAATAAACTAGCTCCTAGGGTTTACATGAGTAAGTAAATGATGCATAAATCCACTTCCGGGGCCCACTTGGTGTATGCTTGGGCTGAGCTTGATCAATCCACGAGCTGAGGCTTCTCTTGGAGTTGAACTTTGAGTTATGACGTGTTTTGGGCGTTCAACTCCGGATCATGACGTTTTTCTGGCGTTTAACTTCAGAAAGGAGCATGTACTTGGCGTTCAACGCCAAGTTACGTCGTCATTCTTCGAATAAAGTATGGACTATTATATATTTCTGAAAAGCTCTGGATGTCTACTTTCCAACGCTGTTGAGAGCGCGCCAATTGGAGTTCTGTAGCTCCAGAAAATCCATTTCGAGTGCAGGGAGGTCAGATTCCAACAGCATCAGCAGTCCTTTTGTTAGCCTTTTTCAGAGTTTTGCTCAAATCCCTCAATTTCAGTCAGAATTTACCTGAAATCACAGAAAAACACACAAACTCATAGTAAAGTCCAGAAATGTGAATTTAACATAAAAACTAATGAAAACATCCCTAAAAGTAGCTCAATAATACTAAAAACTACCTAAAAACAATGCCAAAAAGCGTATAAATTATCCGCTCATCACAACACCAAACTTAAATTGTTGCTTGTCCCCAAGCAACTGAAAATCAAATAGGATAAAAGAAGAGAATATACTATAAATTCCAGAATATCAATGAATATTAATTATAATTAAATGAGCGGGACTTGTAGCTTTTTGCTTCTGAACAGTTTTGGCATCTCACTTTTTCCTTTGTAGTTTAGAGGGATTGGCGTCTCTGGAGAACTTAGAATTTGGGATAGTGTTATTGACTTTCCTAGTTAAGCATGTTGATTCTTGAACACAGCTACTAATGAGTCTTGGCCGTGGCCCTAAGCACTTTGTTTTCCAGTATTACCACCGGACACATAAATGCCACAGACACATAACTGGGTGAACCTTTTCAGATTGTGACTTAGCTTTGCTAAAGTCCCCAGTTAGTGGTGTCCAGAGCTCTTAAGCACACTCTTTTGCCTTGGATCACGACTTTAACCACTTAGTCTCAAGCTTTTCACTTGGACCTTCATGACACAAGCACATAGTTAGGGACAGCTTGATTTAGCCGCTTAGGCCTGGATTTATTTCCTTGGGCCCTCCTATCCATTGATGCTCAA
The DNA here is from genome assembly GCF_014773155.1 of Arachis stenosperma. Lineage (NCBI taxonomy): Eukaryota > Viridiplantae > Streptophyta > Magnoliopsida > Fabales > Fabaceae > Arachis > Arachis stenosperma. The sequence goes on along the minus strand of NC_080386.1, from coordinate 33,040,640 downwards.
AGCCTTGGATCCTTTTTACCCTTGCCTTTTGGTTTTAAGGGCTATTGGCTTTTTCTATTGCTCCTTCTTTTTCTATATACTCTTTTTAGCCATTTTTTTTTCACTGCTTTTTCTTGCTTCAAGAATCAATTTCATGATTTTTCAGATCATCAATAACATTTCTCTTTGTTCATCATTCTTTCAAGAACCAACAATTTTAACACTCATAAACAACAATTTCCAAAGACATATGCACTGTTCAATCATTCATTCAGAAAACAAAAAGTATTGTCACCACATCAATATAATTAAATTAAATTCAAGAGCTATTTTCGAAATTTATGTACTTCTTGTTCTTTTGAATTAAAACATTTTTCTTTTTAAGAAAGGTGAAGGAGTAATGGATTTTATTCATAGCTTTAAGGCATGGTTACATACTAGTGATCATGAAATAAAGACACAAAACATAGATAAACACAATAATTAAAAACCGAAAACAGGAAGAAATAAGAACAAGGAATGAATCCACCTCTAATGGCGTCTTCTTCTTGAGGGACCAATGATGTTCTTCAGCTCTTCTATGTCCCTTCCTTGCCTTTGTTGCTCCTCCCTCATTGCTCTTTGATCTTCTCTTATTTCTTGGAGAATGATGGAGTGCTCATGATGTTCCACCCTTAGTTGCTTCCAATATTTGTGTGGAGGACAACTTATTCCCTGAGGTATCTCAGGGATCTCTTGATTTGCAGCCACATGTTCTACCCAACTGAGCTATTCCAGCTTATATGAGTCTTTCCATCTCCCATGACTCAGAGGTGGAAGCTTTTGTCTTCCCTTTGAGGTTTCTCTGGCCTTAGGTGCCATTAATGGTAATGGAAAAGCAAAAGCTATGCTTTTACCACACCAAACTTAAAATATTGCTCGCCCTCGAGCAAGAGAAGAAAGAAGAGAAGAAGAAGAAGAAGAAGAAGAAGAAAAATGGAGGTGAGTGAGGGGAGATGGATTCGGCTATATGGGTGGGATTGGGTGGGAAAGAGAAGTTGAATTGTAAAGGTAGGTGGGGTGTATGGGGAAGAGTGGATAGATGTAGGTGGTGAAGAATGTTGAGAATTGTGACATGGGGAATAGTCATCACAAAAACTAGGATTAGGAGGTAAGGTGGGAATATGGTAGGTGGGGATCCTGTGGGGTCCACAGATCCTGAGGTGTCAAGGAATTCCATCCCTGCACCAAATAGGCATGTAAAATGCCTTCATGCATCATTCTGGCGTTCAAACGCCCATTGGTGCACGTCTTGGGCGTTCAACGCCCATGTAATGCATGTTTCTGGCGTTGAACGCCAGTTTCATGCTTGTTTCTGGCGTTCAGCGCCAGTTTGTCCTCTCTGTGCACCATCCTGGCGTTTAACGCCAGGTTGTTGCTTGTTTTGGGCGTTCAACGCCAGAATGGTGCTCTGTTCTGGCGTTGAACGCCAGACAGATGCATCTTACTGGCGTTGAACGCCAGTCTGCGCTACCTCCAGGGTGAAAAAATTTTTTTCTTCTGTTTTTGACTCTGTTTTTAATTTTTTTGATTTTTTTTCGTGACTCCTCATGATCATGTACCTAATTAAACATAAAAATAACAAAGAAACAAAATAAAATAAAATTAGATAAATAAAATTGGGTTGCCTCCCAACAAGCGCTTCTTTAATGTCAATAGCTTGACAGTGGCTCTCATGGAGCCACAAGGTGATCAGGTCAATTTAAGTGTGGTCCCAACACCAAACTTAGAGTTTGGATATGGAGTTTGAACACCAAACTTAGAGTTTGGTTGTGGCCTCACAACACCAAACTTAGAGTTTGACTGTGTGGGCTCTTCTTGACTCTGAACTGAGAGAAGTTCTTCATGCTTACTCTCTTTTGTCACAGAGGGATGGCCATGTGCCTTAAACACAAGGTAGTCCCCATTAAATTGAAGGACTAACTCACCCCTGTTGACATCTATCACAGCTCCTGCTGTGGCTAGGAAAGGTCTTCCTAGGATGATGCATTCATCATCTTCCTTCCTAGTGTCTAGGATTATGAAATCAGCAGGGATGTAAAGGCATTCAACCTTTACTAGCACGTCCTCTACTAATCCATAAGCTTGTCTCAATGACTTGTCTGCCAGTTGTAATGAGAACAAGGCAGGTTGTACCTCAATGATCCCCAGCTTCTCCATTACAGAGAGTGGCATCAGATTTATCCCTGACCCCAGATCACATAGAGCTTTTTCAAAGCTCATGGTGCCAATGGTGCAAGGTATTAAGAACTTGCCAGGATCTTGTTTCTTTTGAGGTAAAGTTCTCTGAATCCAAGTATCTAGTTCACTAATGAGCAAGGGAGGTTCACTTTCCCAAGTCTCATTACCAAACAGCTTGGCATTCAGCTTCATGATAGCTCCTAAATATCGAGCAACTTGCTCTCCAGTCACATCTTCATCCTCTTCAGAGAAAGAATAGTCCTCAGAACTCATGAATGGCAGAAGGAGGTTTAATGGAATCTCTATGGTCTCCATATGGGCCTCAGATTCCTTTGGATCCTTAATAGGAAACTCCTTCTTAATTGAGGGACGTCCCAGGAGGTCTTTCTCACTAGGATTTTCGTCCTCCTCCTCCCTTGTGCATTCGGTCACATTGACTATGTCAATGGCCTTGCACTCTCCTTTTGGATTCTCTTCTGTATTGCTTGGGAGAATATTGGGAGGAGTTTCAATAACTTTCTTACTCAGCTGGCCCACTTGTGCCTCCAGATTTCTAATAGAGGATCTTGTTTCATTCATGAAACTAAAAGTGGCCTTTGACAGATCAGAGACTATATTGGCTAAATTAGAAGTATTTTGTTCAGAATTCTCTGTCTGTTGCTGAGAAGATGATGGATATGGCTTGCTATTGCCTAGCCTATTACGTCCACCATTGTTAAAGCCTTGTTGAGGCTTTTGTTGATCCTTCCATGAGAAATTTGGATGATTTCTCCATGATGAGTTATAGGTGTTTCCATAAGGTTCACCCATGTAATTAACCTCTGCCATGGCAGGGTTCTCAGGATCATAAGCTTCTTCAGAAGCTGCCTCTCTAGTACTGTTGGATGTATGTTGCAGTCCATTCAGATTTTGAGAGATCATGTTGACCTGTTGAGTCAACACTTTGTTCTGAGCCAATATGGCATTCAGAGTATCAATTTTAAGAACTCCTTTCTTCTGAGATATCCCATTGTTCACGGAATTCCTTTCAGAGGTGTACATAAACTGGTTGTTTGCAACCATGTCAATGAGTTCTTGAGCCTCTTCAGGCGTTTTCTTCAGGTGAATAGATCCACCTGCAGAATGGTCCAATGACATTTTCGAAAATTCAGAGAGACCATAATAGAATATATCTAAAATGGTCCATTATGAAAACATGTCAGATGGACATCTTTTGGTCAGCTGCTTGTATCTTTCCCAAGCTTCATAGAGGGATTCACCATCTTTTTGTTTGAAGGTTTGAACATCCACTCTCAGCTTGCTCAGCTTTTGAGGAGGAAAGAATTTATCCAAGAAGGCAGTGACAAGCTTATCCCATGAGTCCAGGCTATCCTTGGGTTGTGAATCCAACCATACTCTAGCTCTGTCTCTTACAGCAAAAGGGAAAAGCATGAGTCTGTAGACTTCAGGATCAACTCCATTCGTCTTTACAGTCTCACAGATCTGCAAGAACTCAGTTAAAAACTGATAAGGATCTTCAGATGGAAGTCCATAGAACTTGCAGTTTTGTTGCATTAAAGCAACTAGTTGAGGCTTAAGCTCAAAGTTATTGGCTCCAATGGCAGGAATGGAGATGCTTCTTCCATCAAACTTGGACGTTGGTTTTGTGAAGTCACCAAGCATTCTCCTTGCATTATTATTATTATTTTCGTCTGCCATCTCTTTCTCTTGTTCAAAAATTTCTAGAAGGTTTCTTCTGGATTGTTGTAATTTAGCTTCTCTTAATTTTCTCTTCAGAGTCCTTTCAGGTTCTGGATCAATTTCAACAAGAGTGCCTTTATCCCTGTTCCTGCTCATATGAAAGAGAAGAGAACAAGAAAAGAAAGAGGAATCCTCTATGTCACAGTATAGAGATTCCTTTATGTTAGTAGAAAAAGAAGGGGGGATTCGGATTTTGGATGAAGAGAGGTGGAGAGAAGTGTTAGTAATTAAATAATTAAATAGAAGAAGAAAAGAGAAGAGAGATTTCGAAAATAATTTTGAAAAGGGGTTAGTGATTTTCGAAAATTAGAGATAAAATGTAATTAAAATTAAACATGAAACAATTAATTAATTAAAAAGAATTTTTGAAAAAGGGATGAGATATTTTCGAAAATTAGAAGAGGGAAAAGTAGTTAGGTGGTTTTGAAAAAGATAATAAACAAACAAAAAGTTAGTTAGTTGATTGAAAAAGATTTGAAATCAAAATTGAAAAAGATAAGAAGATAGCAAATTAGATAAGATATTTTGAAATCAAATTTTGAAAAATATAAAATTTTTGAAAAATATAAAATAAAAGATAAAAAGATTTAATTCAAAAATTTTGAAATTACTTACTTCACTAACAAGAAACTACAAGATAAGATTCTAGAACTTTAAAGATTGAACCTTTCTTATCAAGAAAGTAACAAACTTCAAATTTTTGAACCAATCACATTAATTATTAGTGAATTTTCGAAAATTACATATAAAGATAAGAAAAAGATTTTGAAAATAATTTGAAAAAGATTTTTGAAATTTTCGAAAAATAGAAAAAATTGAAAAAGATATGATTTTTGAAAAAGATTTTGAAAAGATAAGATTTTTAAAATTTGAAATTTTGACTTGACTTGTAAGAAACAACTAATTTTGAAAATTTTTGACCAAGTCAACCCAAAATTTCGAAAATTTGGAGGGAAATAAGGAAAAGATATTTTTTTTTGATTTTTGAATTTTTAATTATGAAAGAGAAAAACAACAAAAATACTTTATGCATGAAATTTTTAGATCAAAACCATGAATGCATGCATGAATGCTATGAATGTCAAGATGAACACCAAGAACACTTTGAAGATCATGATGAACATCAAGAACATAATTTTGAAAAAATTTTTGATGCAAAGAAAACATGCAAGACACCAAACTTAGAAATTTTTAATGCTTGGAAGATATGAATGCAAAGATGCACATGAAAAACAAGAAAAGACACAAAACAAGAAATCATCAAGATCAAACAAGAAGACTTATCAAGAACAACTTGAAGATCATGAAGAACACTATGAATGCATGAAATTTTCGAAAAATGCAAGAAAAAATTTTTTAAAGCATGCAATTGACACCAAACTTAAAATTTGACTCAAGACTCAAATAAGAACACAAAATATTTTTGATTTTTATGATTTTTTAATTTTTTTTTTGTATTTTTATTAATATTTTCGAAAATAAAATTTGGAAAAACGAAAAATAAAAGAAAAATTTTTGAAAAAGATTTTTGAAAAGAAAAGTACCTAATCTGAGCAACAAGATGAACCGTCAGTTGTCCATACTCGAACAATCCCCGGCAACGGCGCCAAAAACTTGGTGGACGAAATTGTGATCCATGTTCTAATTATTTTGAGATGAAGGCTTCTAAGGGGCAACAGCTGAATTCACAACTCCGTTCAACTAACCAGCAAGTGTACTGGGTCGTCCAAGTAATAAACCTTACGTGAGTAAGGGTCGAATCCACAGAGATTGTTGGTATGAAGCAAGCTATGGTCACCTTGTAGATCTCAGTCAGACAGATTAAAGGGTAATTGTGATTATTGGAATAAATAATAAATAAAAAAGGAATAATAAAATGGATAGAATACTTATGTAGATTCATTGGTAGGAATTTCAGATAAGTGGATGGAGATGCTGTATGGCCCAAGGACGCCTGCCTTCCCACTGCTTCAACTCAATCCTTCTTACTCCTTTCCATGGCAAGCTGTGTATAGGGGTTCAACATCAACGGTGGCTACTTTCAATCCTCTCGGGAAAATGGTCCTATGCGGTTGTCAATCGCACGGCTAATCGTCTGGAGGCATCACCCATGGTTGATGGCTACATCCCATCCTCGCAGTGAAAACTAATGCTCACGCACTCTGTCACAGTACGGCTAATCACTGGTTGGTTCCCGCTCCTACTGGAATAGAATCCCTTGATTCTTTTGCGTCTGTCACTAACGCCCAGCACTTGCAAGTTTGAAGCACGTCACAGTCATTCATTACCGGAATCCTACTCGGAATACCACAGACAAGGTTAGACTTTCCGGATTCCCAGGATCCTACTCGGAACACCACAGACAAGGTTGGACTTTCCGGATCCTCATAAATGCCGCCATCTATCTAGCTTATACCACGAAGATTCTGTTGGGGAATCTAAGAGATACACATTCAAGCTCTGTTGCATGTAGAACGGAAGTGGTTGTCAATCACGCGCGTTCATAAGTGAGAATGATAATGAGGGTTATCTAACTCATCACATTCATCATGTTCTTGGGTACGAATGAATATCTTGGAATAAGAATAAGAGAGATTTGAATAAAAGAAAATAGAACTTCATTAATACTTGAGGTACAGCAGAGCTCCACACCCTTAATCTATGGTGTGTAGAAACTCCACCGTTGAAAATACATAAGTGAAAGAGGTTCAGGCATGGCCGAATGGCCAGCCCTCTCCATGATCAAGTGACTGAATGATTCAAAGACTTAAAGTGGTCAAAAGATATCTAATACAATAGTTAAATGTTCTATTTATAATAAACTAGCTCCTAGGGTTTACATGAGTAAGTAAATGATGCATAAATCCACTTCCGGGGCCCACTTGGTGTATGCTTGGGCTGAGCTTGATCAATTCACGAACTGAGGCTTCTCTTGGAGTTGAACTTTGAGTTATGACGTGTTTTGGGCGTTCAACTCCGGATCATGACGTTTTTCTGGCGTTTAACTTCAGAAAGGAGCATGTACTTGGCGTTCAACGCCAAGTTACGTCGTCATTATTCGAATAAAGTATGGACTATTATATATTGCTGGAAAGCTCTGGATGTCTACTTTCCAACGCCGTTGAGAGCGCGCCAATTGGAGTTCTGTAGCTCCAGAAACTCCATTTCGAGTGCAGGGAGGTCAGATTCCAACAGCATCAGCAGTCCTTTTGTTAGCCTTTTTCAGAGTTTTGCTCAAATCCCTCAATTTCAGTCAGAATTTACCTGAAATCACAGAAAAACACACAAACTCATAGTAAAGTCCAGAAATGTGAATTTAACATAAAAACTAATAAAAACATCCCTAAAAGTAGCTCAATAATACTAAAAACTACCTAAAAACAATGCCAAAAAGCGTATAAATTATCCGCTCATCACTAATTGATTTATATCACCTGCTACCTGTTATACTTGCTATTTATACTATCTGCTCATTACTTGTGCGTGAACTTGTTTTGTTACTTGTTTCTGTTGCATTGTGGATGATGGAGGGATGGAGGAAAAGGAGAAATGGTTTGGTGTTAGATTAGGATTGAAATAGAGTAAGTTAGGTAGATTTAGAATACCTACCCCTGTTATAACTTCTGTTTAGTAATTAAGTTGGATAATTGTATAACGGAGTTCTAGGATTGCCTATGGCATTCTCAGGACCTTATTTATTATGCGCGTGGCACTTTTACCATACTGAGAACCTCCGGTTCTTATTCCATATTGTATTGTTGTTTTTCAGATGCAAGTCGAGAGGCTCCTCGCTAGGGGTCTGGATCCTGGGAAGCGAAGTAGACCTTGGGTGTATTTTGGTTTTCTATTTGTATATATGTATATATGTATTTAGCTTACTCTCCAAGTAATTTATGTACGCTGCTCCTCTTAGAGGTTGAGGGAGAGATAGGAGTTTATTTTGGTATTTTGGTGTATTTTGGGGATACCTATATATGTTCATATGTATATATATATATATATATATATATATATATATATCCTCTGGCCAGCCTTAGCTTCGCAGGCTGAGTCAGGGGCTAGCTATGTTGTTTCCTTGGCTTTCTTTTATTCTTTTGCTTATCTTTATCATGTTCCTATTAGGTTTCTTAGCACACAAGTAATCCTTTCCTGAGCGTTGCGCTTTTTATTTTGCGATTTTGTTTTACCCATTTTTCAAGACTCCTAGTTAAGTATCCTTTTCGATATATATATATATATATATATATATATATATATATATTACTATTTTTAGAGGTCGTAATACCTTACTATCTCAGTCTTATAACTTAAGCATAAGATTAAGTATGGTAGGGTGTTACATTATGCTATCAGAGCAGTTCATTCCTATAGAGCCTGAGGACGGACTAAATATGCTACTGTGCATTCTCTGTGTATATGTCTTTGTGCTATTAGGATATCTAACTGATATGTGTAGCATACATGTTCGTGAGCATGTGTTTGGGACTCTTAAGCACTAAACTTGAGATATTGAGACTAATCATCTTAATATCAATTGTTTGGTGTGAACAGGGACCAAATGTTGACTCGCAGATCCGAGCGAGGTAACTGGAAGGAAAATCCTAGGACCGAACCAATGCGAGGACCCCGAGATGGAAGCTCGAGTGCTGGTACGAGCAACATAGGTCAATACTATAGGTCCATAACCCTTACTGATTTCCTCAAGAGTGATCCACCCCGGTTTAATGGAAATGCCAATGCGTTAGAGGCTGATCGGTGGTTTCGAGATGTGGAGAGATTTTTATACACTCAACACGTACTGGAAGTACAGTCGGTGGAAATAGTGACTTACATGTTGAAGGGAGATGCTCAAGAATGGTGGCAGGAGTTATATCACACCTTGCAGATGTAAGATCCAGAACCTTTGAAAAGTGCTATTATGATCAAGTCTCAAATCATATAGTTATTTATAACCTTAATTTCAGAAATTATTTTATTAAAGATAATTAAAGCGAGTTTTGATTTATTGAATTTAAGTTATGATTATTATCCAATTTTACAATTTTTGGATTATTTTCTATTTTTGAACTATAAAGTTAGTAGTTGTGAAATAATAAGAATTTTATATGATTTGGATTGAATGATTGATATTTTAAATATTAGTACTGCTGTTTTGGAAAATGAAGAAATTAAGTATATTATTTCTAATTATTTGATTTGGACATTTTATTGAAAATAATTTGTGAAAGTGATGAACAAATAGTATTTTCTATATATAATTAGTTTTGGATTTAATTGAGTTTCAATTACTATATTAACCCAACTTTTATTTGAAATTACAAAAGTAATCTTAACCCTAATTTTGATACACCCATTCCCTAAAACCAATCTCCTTCACGCTGCGCAGCCTCCACTCTTTCCATCATCCTCCTTCTGCGCAGCCCTATGCGAAACACACACACATACACGCACACACTGTTTTTTGAGAAACCAATGAAGAGAAAGAAAGGGAAGGCAGAAATCGGGATAAGGGAAGAGAGAAGGAGCGGCGCCGGCTAGGAGCCCGCTACCGCCGCATCGTCGCTGGGTGTTGGAGGGAGGCTACGCCTTGAGCTGTCGCCACCGCCCCGGAGTCCGCCGTCAGGTCGAGTCGAAGGAAGAGAGAGGTGCGGGGTCAGCGTCACGACCAGAGGGGGAGATCTGAGAGAGAAGGAAGATGAGGCTGTGTTCCGGCCACCGTCCGCTGCGTCTTGCCTGCACCATCATTCATGCGCGTCGCTGCTGTCAGGAGAAGAACCACGAAAGGGAGGGGAAGAACGTCGTTGAGAGGGGAACAGTGAGCTGCGAGCCACGGACTAAGAAGAAGTCCCACCCTCGTTGCGGCCGGAGGAGTTCCGTGCGTCACCGCCGAGGGTTGCCGCTGGTGGGGAGAAGACGCCGCCGCCTCATGCCGCTACCACTATCTGAGCTCACTGCGGCTGATGATGGTAAGCCCAAACCGCCACCGACAAAGGGGTTCAGGCCACCGTAGGTGTCTTTGCTGGAGAAGCGAGCTGCATCTCCATGATTCTGGTCGCCGGGAGTGGTTCTGTGACTTTCGAGATCACCGCTGGAGCTCCGTGCTGAGCTTCTGCCACTTGAGACCCTGCTGCCGTCGCCAGAAAGGTTTGCCGGTAAGGTTTTAATTGAGGTTTCTGCCTTTTTGGATTTCGAGAATGTTTTAATGCTACGTGGTTTTTATAGTTGATCCACCGGAGCTTCTGGCCGCCGACGGAGCTGTTGCCGGGCCTGTTCGAAATTGCAACTGCCTTATCTCGTTATTTTAGTAAGTAAGTGTGTTTCGAAAAGTCTCGCGTTAGTATTCGGTTGTGTTTGGTTAATAAATATGAGTTTTGGTAATGTGGGGTCGAGTCCTGATTATTGTATGTTGCGATTAGTGTTGCTATGGTTATTGCGAACGTGGCTGGGAGCTGAGGTTTTGATTGCCATCAGTTCGGGTTGAGGCGGAAAGGACTCTATGAGACGTTTGGGTTATGGAATTTGCGTTTTGAGGTAGGGGCGCTGACGAACGGATTTCCTACCGGTAAAGAAATATAAAAATATGATCGCATTGTAAGTAAAGCTTCTAAACCAACAGAAAATCCTTTCGTACAAATGTTTGGTTGTCACAAGTAACAAACCCAATAAAATTTAAAAATCGAAGTATTCAAACCTCGGGTCTTCTTCTCAAGGAATTGTAGGGAAGTATGATTTATTATTGGTTATGGAAAACAGTATTTTTGGGTTTTAAAAAGGGTTGAATAAGAGAAATAAATTGCAGAATTAATAAATTAATAACTAATAAAACTCTTGGCAAGGTATTGAAAACCGGAAGTTCTGTCCTAGTTATCCTTATCAATGGTGATGAGAATTATATTTTTGCTCCCACTTAGTTAACCTCTAACTATGAAGGTAAGTCAAGTGGACAAATCAATTCAACTCCTAAAGTCCTAGTCAACTCCTGAGGAAAGACTAGAGTTGTAGGAATCTAAATCAATCAGCAAAGATATTAATTATCAATCACGATGAGTTTGACAACTCAAGAGTTACCAATTAATCAACCAAAGCCAATAGTAAAAAATCTAAATAATAAATAAGAAAAAGCAATCATAATTCTGAAATACCTTTAAATGTATTAATAAAAGAAAATTAATCCAACATGGAAAAGTTCATAAACCAAATTGGAAAAATAAATAAAAAGAACATTGGACCTGTAATTGAAGAAGATGAAAATATTCCTAAGTCCTTTAAGAGGAGTCCTAATCCTAATCCTAAGTAAAAACTACATCTAAATCCTAAAACTATGTATGAATGTATGTTCTATGAAGTATAGATGCATTCCTCCACTTTATAGCCTCTAATATGTGTTTTCTGCGCCAAGAAATGGGTCAAAAAACAGCCCAGAATTCGCTGGTTATGAAATCAAACACGCTGATTTTCGTCACTGCGACGTGTCCGCGTGGAGCACGCGTTCGCATCGCCTACATGTACGGCCACTATGACAAATTATATATCAAATCGAAGCCCCAGACGTTAGCTTTTCAATGCAACTAAAACCGCATCATTTGGACCTCTATAGCTCAAGTTATGACCGTTTGAATGCGAAGAGGTCTGGCTGACAGCTTTAGCAGTTTCTTCAGTTTCTTGAATTCCTTCCACTTTTGCATGCTTCCTTTCCATCCTCTGAGCCATTCTTGCCCTGTAATCCCTGAAATCACTTAACACACATATCAAGGCATCGAATGATAATAAGAGAAGATTAAGATTAGCTAAATTAAGACCAAAGAAGCATATTTTCAGTCATAGCACAAAATTAGGAAGGAGAATGTAAGCCCATGCATTTTGTATGAACAAGTGTATGAAAGATTGATAAAATTCACTCAATTAAGCACAAGATAAACCATAAAGTAGTGGTTTATCAATCTCCCCACACTTAAACATTAGCATGTCCTCATGCTAAGCTCAAAAGAAGCTATAAAGGGTGAAGAGGAATGATAGAGAGTATGCAATGCAACCTATCTATGTGAATGCAACTACATGCAAAATGTTTCTACCTACTTGGTTAAAAGTAAATAAGTTCTCCAAGACAAATATGAATCAAATTCCACTAATTCAAATTACACAATAAAAGACAAGTAAACTTGTAAGAAGATAGCTTATGAAAGCAGGGAACATAGAATCAAGCATTGAACCCTCACTGGTAGTGTATATCACTCTGCTCTCTCAAGTGTCTAGGGTAATCCACTCTACTCTTCTCTAGTCATGCTTTCTAAACTTTGTTCTTCGTCTAACCAATCAACAAATATGTAATGTACCAATGCACACATCATGAGGTCTTTTCAAAGTTGTAATGGGCCAATGCAAGGGTGATGATATATGTATGGTTAAGTGAGCTATAAATTGAATCTTTGAGTAACCTGAGCTATCACCTAACATACATACATTCTATATAACTTCTAAAATCATGCCTAGCTACCCATAATTTCCACTTTTGTATAATTCCCATACTCATGTACCAAAATTTTTTGATATTTCTTTACTTTTATCACATGTGCATTGATCTTTATTAAAACTTAACATTAAGGTAATTTTATCCCCTTATTCACTTACTTTTTTTTATTATTATTTTTTTTTGAAACATAACTTATCAATGCACATGGATTTTTTATTTTTTCTAGTTTTACATGAGTAGGTTCCCAAATTCCCAATATTAAAATAAATTAGAAACATGATACATTCCCTTATTAACCCATGTACCCACAGTTTCCCCACGCTTAGTTGATGCACAATCTTTATCTTAAGCTAACCAAAGATTCAATTTGGAGTAATTAATTATTTTTCTGCTTAAGGCTAGTGATGTGGTTATAGAATAAAAAGGGATTAAAAAGCTCAAAGTGGCTAACAAGGATGACATAAAAGGGTAGGCTTATTTGGGATAAGTGAGCAAAAATAAGTAATAACCTCAATCATATGCAAGCATGTAAATACACTAAATAATGGACATATAGAATAGAACAAAACAAAGATTGCAATTGAAAACACACAAGAATAAAAATTTATGGTTAAATAATGTAATCATATAAATAAGCTCAAAATCTCACAGGTTGTGTGTTCTTTGGCTCAAAAACCATGTTTCAAATATAACTTCAAACAAATTTAACACATAGAAAATTTTAATTTTAATTTAAATTAGTGAAATTTTTCAAAAATAGGGTCTTAAAAAGAAACTTATTATTTTTCAACCAAGTAGTACTTAAATGCAAACAAGCAACTACACATGCAATCTATTATGCAATGCAACAATGAACTAATAAAGAAAATAAAACATTGGTGTTGAGAAGAAAATAACTAACCCATGGAGATCGGTATCGACCTCCTCACACTTAAAGATTGCACCATCCTTGGTGCATGCTAAGATGTACAAGTGGACGGGATGCTCCAACTGATGCCTTTCTCTATAGATTGTGCAGATTGACTTGCCTGTCTGCCCATATAGAAGTTTTCCCTTTCCCTTCCTCGGTGGCCATCCTGAAAGAAGAGGAAAAGAAGGAAAGTAACCCAGAAATAAAGATAAGAACATAAATAAAATATGGGTGTTAATGCCAAATAATAAAGGTCTCAATTACATGGTAGCTACAATGTGCAAGTGAAAAAATAGTGGAAGCAAATGGCATATCAATAGTACAAAGTTGCAACAATGGGGGAAGAGAGTGTGGGTAATGCAAGATAGTGTAAGTGCATATCAATGCAAAAGGAATATCAGTATTATAAAAATTAGCATTGACTTATGAATAATAATACCCAATTAGAATAAAACAAGTCATGAAGCACCAGAATAATTCAAGAAAAGATGCAATAGTTGAAGAAGAGAATTGTAACACCAATGAAAAAGAAAAAGAAAGTAAGAAAGGAGGAAGAAAGAAATAAGAAGGAAAAGAAAAGATTTAGATTTGGGGAAGAAAAGATAAGATATTTGGCTGATCTGGATAGGCTGTGCGCCGCTTGTGATGCGAACGCATGAGTGACGCGGTCGCATGATGTGCGGTATTTATCAAGTGATGCGAACGCGTGGGGCACGCGGACGCGTGACTCGATTTGTGCTAGTGGCGTGAGAGCAACCTCGCGTACGCACAACTCTCTATTTAAATGCATTTATTGCCAAAAATCTGGGGTGACGCGATCGCGTGGTTGGCCTTGTTTTGAAAAACGGTGCGGACGCGTGGGGCACGCGTTCGCGTGTTAGGGCTGGTGCTTCTAGCACGGGTCCAGCCCCAGTCCATCACAACTTGCTATCATACACCCTTTTTACGTCGATTTTTAGGGCACGCGTTCGCGTGGGTGACGCGGACACGTGGGAGGCATTTTTCCCACATGACGCAGATGCGTCAGCAACGGGGTCGCATGGATCAATTTGTGCCAAAGGCACGCCTCTAGCCACGCTTTTCCGTGACTCTCTGTTCAATTTTGTTTTCTTCCCAACACACTGGTGACGCGGACGCGTCGGCGACGCTGTTGCGTCGCGTGCGATTTTTTTTCAATAATGTAGTATGCAGAATGAAATGCTAATATGAATGTTATGCATGATTCCAAGTCCAATCAAAACTCAAAAACAAACAAAACAGACTAGAATTAAAACTGAAAAAGGGACGATCATACCATGGTGGGTTGTCTCCCACCTAGCAGTTTTGGTTAAAGTCCTTAAGTTGGACATTTGGCGAGCTCCTTGTCATGGTGGCTTGTGCTTGAACTCATCTTGAAACTGCCACCAATGCTTGGACTTCCAATAAGCTTCAACATCTCCAAATAAATTCACTGAGCGTTTATAAAGTTCTCCACAAGATTTGAGCTCCCAAAGTTGATCCTCATATATTCCCGGATCCCAAATCTTGTTTCTACACCCGTCTTCAAGTTGATTATCATGATTCCATCCGGGTGGTTCAGCCTTAGAATTCTCACTGAAGTGTCCAAATAACTTCCTAGACCCATTCAATTGAGCCCTACACCAACCTTTGCATTTAAACTTAAAGCTTCCAACCATAATGAATATTGCAGGACAATTCTTACCACTAACCATCTTCCTTTTATTCTTAACGCCACAAAGAGCTCTAAGTTGACCATCCGTCTCCAGTAGCCCATATTCAAGTGAAATTAGAAAGCTAAGGGATATGAATTTTACCCACTCGAATGTTGTGAAGGATGATGGCCTTGGGAGAGGTGTTTCTAATGAACTTGCAAGCTCCACTCCCTTGTGCTCTTCCATGAATTCTTTCATCTCTTTGTAAGCTTTCTCAATTTCAACCTCTTCCTCTTGGTAGCTTTCTTCTGATTCAAGATCTTCTTTATTATTCACCAAGGGCATGGGAGTTTGTGCTTCTTCTTCTTTAATCTCCATGTCAAGTCTAATGGGAGAGGATTCAAATGTAGATAAGAATTCATTAATGATTGAATCCATCTCTTGATCGTCCCCTTCAAAGTCTTCAACCATGATATGCCCTGGAGGTTGTACACCCTCCTCAACATCAAATTCAAACTCCTTAGAAGGGGGCTCTATGACTTGAGTTTCCCATGGAGGTTTCACATTTCTTAAGTTTTCAACCACTTCTTCCTCTTCAATGGCAGGCGTAGCTTCTTCCAATTGTTCCAATACCAAATCATGCTGCTCACTGTCCACCGGAGTTTTTAACTTCTCTTTCATGCCACGTTCTTCAGTAGATTCTCCACATGAAGCCATGGGGGTTCCTTGAATTTCCGAACGCCGGGAAGGTAATCGATTTATCGCTTGATCCAGTTGGCGAAGGGTTGCATGAAATTTTTCCACTATTTCCTTGAGACGATCCCTTGATTATTGTTGCACTCGGCTATCATAAGTAGGATCATAGTGCTCTTGGATTGATGGATATGGAGATGGTGTATATTGAGGTGGTGGTTCTTGGGAGTAATTAGGGTGGAATTGGGGTGGTTCTATATATGGTTCATACGGTTCATAGGGTGGTTGGTATGGTGGATATGGGTTAGGGTCATATGGAGGTGAATGGTTGTAGGGGGCTTTGAGTATGGTGGTCCAAGGCTATGTTGATGAGGGGGTTCATAGGCGTATGGTGGTGGTTGTTGATAATCAAAAGAGTGCTCACCATAGCCGTTATCTTGGTATGCATCACAGAATGGTTGTTGATATTCCATTGGAGGTGGTTGTTGCCATGAGGGTTGATCAAATCCTTGTGGCTCCTCCCATCTTTGATTATTCCAACCTTGATGCCTGTTCTCACTGTAGTCTCCTCTTCCTGCAACATAGTTGTAACCAGACTCATAGCCAAAGGGGTGAGAGTTCATAGTAGTAGGAGAAAAATAAAAACAAAAACTAATAAAAAGAAAATATTTTTTTAAAAAAGATATGATTTTTGAAAAAAAAGATAAGATAAGATTTTGAAAAAGATATGATTTTTTAAAAAGGATAAGATAAGATTTTGAAAAAAATAAGATAAGATTTTGAAAAAGATATGATTTTTGAAAAAAATTTGATTTTTGAAATTTAAAACTAAGATAAGATAAGATAAAAATTTTAAAATAAAAATCTGAATTTTTTTTGAAAAATATTTACAATAATCAATAATAAGGCACACATTTGCAATTTCCCAGCAACGGCGCCATTTTGACGAACGAATTTCCTACCGGTAAAGAAATAAAAAAATATGATCACGTTGTAAGTATAGCTTCTAAACCAACAGAAAATCCTTTCGTACAAACGTTTGGTTGTCACGAGTAACAAACCCAATAAAATTTATAAACCGAAGTATTCAAACCTCGGGTCGTCTTCTCAAGGAATTGCAGGGAAGTATGATTTATTATTGGTTATGAAAAACAATATTTTTGGTTTTAAAAAGGGTTGAATAAGAGAAATAAATTACAGGAATTAATAAATTAATAACTAATAAACTCTTGGCAAGGTATTAAAAACCATAAGTCCTGTCCTAGTTATCCTTATCAATGGCGATGAGAATTATATTTTTGCTCCTACTCAGTTAACCTCTAACTATGAAGGTAAGTCAAGTGGACAAATCAATTCAACTCCTAAAGTCCTAGTCAACTCCTGAGGAAAGACTAGAGTTGTAGGAATCTAAATCAATCAGCAAAGATATTAATTATCAATCACGATGAGTTTGACAACTCAAGAGTTACCAATTAATCAACCAAAGCTAATAGTAAAAAATCTAAATTATAAATAAGGAAAAGCAATCATAATTCTGAAATACCTTTAATTGTATTAATAAAAGAAAATCAATCCAACATGGAAAAGTTCATAAACCAAATTGGAAAAATAAATAAAAAGAACATTGGACCTGTAATTGAAGAAGATGAAAATATTCCTAAGTCCTTTAAGAGGAGTCCTAATCCTAATCCTAAGAGAGAGGAGAGAACTTCTCTCTCTAAAAACTACATCTAAATCCTAAAACTATGTATGAATGTATGTTCTATGAAGTATGGATGCATTCCTCCACTTTATAGCCTCTAATCTGTGTTTTCTGGGCCAAGAACTGGGTCAAAAACAGCCCAAAATTCGCTGGTTATGAAATCAAACACGTTGATTTTCGTTACTGTGACGTGTCCCCGTGGAGCATGTGTTCGCGTCACCTAGCTGTATGGCCACTATGGCAAATTATATATCAAATCGAAGCCCCAGACATTAGCTTTTCAACGCACTGGAACCGCATCATTTGGACCTCTGTAGCTCAAGTTATGACCGTTTGAATGCGAAGAGGTCTGGCTGACAACTTTAGCAGTTTCTTCAGTTTCTTGTATTCCTTCCACTTTTGCATGCTTCCTTTCCATCCTCTGAGCCATTCTTGCCCTGTAATCCCTAAAATCACTTAACACACATATCAAGGCATTGAATGATAATAAGAGAAGATTAAGATTAGCTAAATTAAGACCAAAGAAGCATGTTTTCAGTCATAGCACAAAATCATGAAGGAGAATATAAACCCATGCATTTTGAATGAACAAGTGTATGAAAGATTGATAAAATCCACTCAATTACGCACAAGATAAACTATAAAATAGTAGTTTATCAGGCACTTTCCGAAAACTATATTTTATATATTGGAATTATTATATATGGATACTGATATGAGACAATGTATTTGGTGATTGTATAAGCCTTATGTGATGTTGATTGTCCTGGATGAATGTAATTATATGTTTGAATGGATTATTATTTGGTTTTGATGAATGGATTGTTGTGCGGTTTTGTGAAATGAAATACTTTTGAAGTTGATTCTTTTAAAGCTTTGAAATCGAGTTTAATCCGTTGGGAATTGATTTGAGTTGAGTTGATTTTCTTGATAATGTGGAAAATAGAATATACTCTTGAATTCAACCTGGTTTGCTTTAAATGATCTGGTTTGATAAATGACTGTTGCTGAACCGTTTCTTTAAAGCTTTAGAAATGAGTTATGTTATTCTCTCCTAGAGACTTGGGACTCTGCCAATGAACCTTTGTTATAAAATTCCATTGTTGGATGGATGATTTTGAATATTTCAAAATAAATCTTTAACTTGCCATGGTTATGGAAGTTTTGGAAAGAGGATGCTGAAAGTGGCATTGTTTTAAAAAGGGGAATTTTTTACCTTGAGTAAAAGTGGCTTATGAGCCTGAGATGATTTGAGAAATGAGATCTTTAAAGCCAAGACTGAAAAGAGTTGAAACTTGATTTCAAAGTGAAATAATTTGAGAAAAAGTGATTTATGGCTTAAATGCTGATTTTATGAATTTGATGATGTTGAATGGTGGAAGTGCTATTTTGTTGTGATCCGGGATGGCTGTGTATGATTATGAATATTGGCTGGTTCTGGATTGAACCGTGAGCCGAAATGGCTGTGTATAATTATGAATATTGGTTGGTTCTGGATTGAACCGTGAGCCGGATGGCTGAGATAGATGTTGATCCATGGCTGAGAATGAAAGCATATATGCTGAGATAATGATAATTTGTGATATTGCACTTCCATTATCGGAGATAAGAGTTTCCCTGGGAGAAAGCAGTGGCTAGCCACCACGTGCTCCAGGTGGAGACTTGAAGCTCTTTTGACCCTATGTCGTCAGGGTGGCCGGGCACTGTGAAATTCCCGGATGAGCTCACCCCCGTGAATATTCACCAGTGAAGGTGATGGATATGGATCATGATTATGATCACGATTATGTTGAGTATAACCCAAGTTGGGGAGACACGACAGAGGGACAGTCCAATGGTTAGCTACCAGGACTTGTCGGGTTGGCTATATAACTGACAGATGATATCCTCAGCCACTAGGAATAGGCATGCATCATATGCATCTATGTGACATTGTTTGGGTGTGCATATTGTACTTGGTTTGCCTTTATGACTATTTGAGATTAACTGCTACTTGTTCTACTTGATGTAACTGTTTGTTTGTGCTTGAACTTCCTATCTGTGTTTGCAAATGGGACTCTGTTGGATTGTGGTGATTGGTTGTTGGCTGGTTGTTTGGGCCTAGGGCCGTGGTTGAATTGAGATGGACCGATGGTTGGTTTCGGTTTTGTGTTTCTGGTTTAGAAAAGTATGAAAAGCGATATTGGTTCAGCATAGATAAATCCTTTGAAAGGCTTTTGAATATTGTTTTAAATGAACAGTTTCCTCTTTCAGAAAAGGATTTTAGATTTCTTTTTTATTGTAAACCGTTGTTTTTAAAAAGAGGCATAAGACGATTGTTAATCACTGGTACGGTTTATCTTCACGTATCCTATTATAGTAATTCCCAAAATCCCTCTACTGAGAACCCTTTCGAGGATGATGTTCTCACCCCCCTACATTTTTCCCTTTCAGGATATGGACGCAAAAGTCACGAAGGGTTTATTTAGTTGTTGTTGAAGTGCTCTGTATTGCTTTAGATTATTATTTATTATACCATCGCCTTTATCTTGATATATTCTGTAAGAGGGATATGAATTGTATTGGATAATGCTTGTAATATTATTTACATATATATATATATATATATATATATATATATATATATATATATATATATATATGGATGTACCATTTATGAGTTTTTATAAGTTATATGGTATGTATAGATGTACGTTGTATAACAAGAATATTTTTGGGAGCGGTCTTGCAGTTTGAAGTTTTAAACAGGCTCATATTGTAATATTAACTAGTATAAGTGTCGTCGTAATGTCCGAGCTATCAGAGTCGCGCAGCCGAAAGCGTGAGCTTTGGTAGTTAGGGTGTTAGAGCAGATGGAGTTAATAGATATCCCTTGGAGTAAATTCAAGACAGAATTTTATGAAAAATATTTCTTACATGCAATTCGCATTGCAAAAGAATTGGAGTTAATGCAACTGAAGCAAGAAAATATGTCTGTTGCTGGCTATGCCCGTGAATTCGACAACTTGTGTCATCTCTCAAGAGTTTGTCAAGGAAATCCAGCCGACTATGAGGCGTGGAAGTGTGTTCAGTATGAGAAAGGGCTTAGAAGAGACATCTTCAACTGCGTAAGTCCGCAAAGGTTAACGAATTTCCCTGAAATGGTTATGAAAAGTCAATTCGCAGAACGTTACTCTATGAAGTCAGCAATGTTACAGGAAGGCTATGGAGAGAATACTCCAGATGAGCCGCATAGAGCCGAACTAGGTGTATGTTACAAGTGCGGGAAACCGGGACATATAGCTCGAGACTGTCCACACAAGAAACGCCGGGATGTAGTTGAATTCGATCTTCAGACCCGAGGTAACTATAAGCTAGCAGTTGAGTTTAATAGAAAATTATTTTTAATAAAAATCTCAAGATAAAATTTTATATATTTTTGTGGGGACAAAAAGTATCATTATATTTGAAGTAAATATATATATTTATATAGAATTATTATTTTTTTTAATTTAGTGGGGGCAAGTGCCCCTTTCCTTGTACTTGGGTCCGTCCTTGCAAAGACGCATTCATTCTTTAATACTATATTGTATATTATAGATACGTTTGAAAGTGAGATAAGCTAAATGTGTTGAATTTGAGTTTGAATATAAGGAAAATCACTACTTTCTACCCGATTTCTTGACGCAACAAGAAAGGAACTCCTCAATGATGAGCGAAAAAAAAAGTTGACGAATATCGGCAAGTGCACTAGATCATTCAAGTAATACCACGGTTAGTGAATATCGTTCCCACGAGGATTAAAAGGCTGAACACGCAAATATCGAGTTAAATAGCTAATTCGATCAATAAAACCTAGAATTGATTAATGTTGGAACTTGCTGAAAACTTAAAAGACTTGAATATTGGATTACTTGAGGGCAGTGAACGTATAATTGATTGAACAAGAATATATAATGGAGAAGTCAAGAGTTCCAGAGATGTTTAAGTCCTTAGAAAAACCAAACTTTGTTTCCCTATTCTAAAGCAAGCAAAGATCTTTTCATGACGAATCTTAATAACCGATTTCCAATGTCTTGACTCCTCAGTTTTTTTTCAATTAACCAACAGCCAATGTCTTGGTCAATAGATTAATCGAAGAGGTTAAGCGCAAAATCTGATTCAATTCCTCATAAGATTCAAAAGTAGTCCTTATGTCAGATTATATGTCATGTATCCAAGTTATTCCTGTCCGATTGATTTTTATGAAAAATCACAATTTAAAAAATTGTCCTAATTCGAATTATATATCACGTATTCAAAACTAGGGTAATTGACAAATCATATATGGTATCACACACTTTAAAAATCACTATGTCTAGTTGATTCAAAAAGTCACGTGAAAGAGTTTTCAAGCATAATTCGGATATTAGTTCTGTCAAAGCAATAAATATAACAACCCAACTTCTAACACGTCATAATCGTACCAAAAGTAAGGTATTGTTAACCTAATTCCTTTATTATCTATTTAATATTGAGCTTTTACGCATTAATCTGTTGAAAGTTTTACTAAAAAGTTAAAACTTTTCCGTCAAGAACAAATAACACATATCCACATACTTAATATTAATAATACATTATAGTCTTACATTCAAAACCAATTACAAAACCTACCCCTTTAAATAAAATCTAAACTAACAAGGCAAGGAAAAAAATTCTAACAACAACTCAACTTGCAACCATATTCTTCTATGTTCTTGCAGTTTCACAATAAGCCTTCGTATCTATAGTTGAAAGGGGATGAAAAGAGTAGAATAACAACTGTAGAGTTCTTAGTAGGGTCGGGGTGGCAGTTAAGTTCATTTTACTCTTTATATACAGCAAACAAGCCACAAAACAGATACAAATTCAACGAAGAAAGAATAGAAAAGTAATAAACCAAAAGCACACACATTCATAGAAATACACAGTATAAGACAGAAATATGTGTAATCAAATATGATGCATGCCTATTCCTAGTGTAGGTAATGAGCTCATTTGTTGGTGTGGCTCTGTAAACAACCTCTATAAGCATAACTTCTGTAAGCAACCTCTGTGTTACAGGTGCGCTCTTCCTAGCCGATGTATGTACTGATAACCACTATAAGGTCACCACATTACAAGTGCGACCCTCTATGGCCGATGTATCCTCGGAAAACAACTTTCTCAATGGAATTACCACCATATCTTTGCTCTTTTTCAGTAATAAACAATCAGTTCAACTTGTTTTTGGCGTAAAACAATATATCTGCTCGTTTGTTTTTTGTTTTCTTTTCCTTTCTCTTTCTTTAGTCTTTTACTTTATTATTCTCAATATATCAAATCATGTTCACACTATCCTCTCACTTTTTCCTAAATGTCTTATGAAAAGAGAATTGTAAGATTCCCAACATAACTCTGTATTTCTAATACTTTTTGAGAGTCTTATTATTTTACTTTTTTCCTTATTTAATAAAAATAATGGCTCAAATAAAAATATACTAATTAAATAAGTATAAATACAATAATATTAAAAAGTATTAATATTTACTACTTCTATTTTGATAGACAAAAACTAGTTTCATTAAAGCTTTATTCTTAAACTTTTTAAAATTATACTTTAAATCTTAAGTTTTTAAGTATTTTATTTTTAGCTCCACATTTTTAAAATATACTAATTAAATCTCACATATATTAATATTTTATAAAAGTTACCTAGAATTTTTATGAAACACCCATTCACTTATGACTTTTACTTTTTATTCAAAATACCCCAAAACTTAAATAATTACAAAATCAACCTCAATCTTTATCAAATTATAATCTCATTCTCAAAAATAATTTTGTGTCAGTGATAAACACAGCTCCCCAAAATCGAAACCTCTCTTGTGACTTTTTCAAAATATATAATTGATTTTTAATCTATTTTTGAACTTTATGGTTATTGATTTTTCACAGCTTTTAATTAAATTTTTTGGCCATCAAAACTCATCAATTTTTATCAATATCCCATATCACAACAGCTCCCAAAACTCATCAAAACCCTTCAGCATGGTTGTTTTCACATGGCCAAACCATAAATTAAAAAAAGCAACAATAATTCAACTAAAATTCAACACAAATTCAATAAATCTCAAACACTAATCAATCAAACTAACATTCACTTATCAAATTTATATTTAATTATTATAAAATTATCAAACCTTACCTTTAGCTCGCTATCCTCACAACCAAAATATCAAAAAAATTTTCGAATCGAGAAATCTGAGAAGAAAACGTCAAAGATCGGCTACTTCACTTCTGGGCTCACTTGGCCGATCATGAATGGAGAGAGAAAAGCTTCACCGCCGATTTCTCCAAAACAAAGGTGACATTAACATGAAGAGGAGGAAGATACAAACACTTTAATCGATTTAGATTTTTTACGGGAGTTACAAATCTCAAAAAATTAAGTTCAGAAGAAGCTCTCGAGTTCCATAGAATTCTCTTTCACCCCCACAGTCTCTCTTTCCCTCTTTTTCCTTTCTTTGGTTCGGCTCCAAGAGAGAATTGAGATTAGATAATGATGATTAATGAAGGTAGTGATGAGTTGTCGGAGAATGAGGTTGGCTGTCACGTTATAAGGCTGTTAAATCAGCGATTCAAATTATAAATATCTTAAACAGACAATTATGAAAGTTGGATATATTAAAACACAAGTAGTAATATATATGAAGATAAATATATATGAGTTACTAATAAAAATGACATTAATAACATAATGATTATAAAAATAGAAGATATATGATAAAACATTAGCAAAGTTAAGTTCACCAAAAAGTACCGATATATATTTATTCATACCGACAGATTTTGAACTCGATAATAATATTATTAAACAAATCCTTATTTTAATTAAAGCGGGTAAAACAACAACAACAACAACAACAACAACAACAACAACAACAACAACAACAACAACAACAACAACAACAACAACAATAATAATAATAATAATAATAATTTTATCTTTTTAAAAATATTTTATTATAATAAAAATTATACAAAAACTCTATTTAATTTAAACTCTACTTATCATAAAATTAATTATGTAAAATACCTTATTATAAAAATTATATAATAATCTTAATTGATCCAAACTCAAATGATAATAATAATTATAAAAATTAATTTAATTTTATTTATTAAAATAGTTTTAACGACAACTAAAACAAAGATTGAAAGTAATATTAAAATGAAGAAGAACCTATAATGTAGGAGTAGAGAAGATAATAGAGAAGGAAATGGTGGCAGCAACAGTAACGGTGGTAGCAATAATTTCAGTACCGATGATAGCAGCGACAACAACAGTGACGGCAACATCGACGGAAAATATTGGAGGGCCGACAAAAGTGGGAGAGGGTTAGAGAGAGAGTGAGTTACAGAGGTGAAGGGAGAGGAGGCAACAAAAGTGGGCTGCAGAGGGGCTGGCGGCGGCGGCGGGGCTGATGGAGCGGCAGGGCTGATGGAGGTGGGGAGAGGGTTAGAGAGATAGTTAAAAAAGAGAGAGTAGAGAGAGATAGGCAGATTCAAAATGTAAAGGGGGATGGTTTACGCTTTGAATTTTAAGACTCATTACTGTCGGATTTATTGGCGGATAAATCTGATGGTAATGCATTGCGGATCACCAAAATGCAGCATTCTACTAATTGGGTTTACCAGTGAAAAAATCCATCGGCAAATATCATGCTAAATTCTGTACCTATATTTCCTGTTTTTTTCTCCAAATATTACCGGCGAGTTTATCGTCAGAAATAAAAATCTGTTAGTAATGATTTGACCTTACGAATTCGACACCTAAACCATTTGGTAAATCTGCTGGTAACGCCGACATTAATGTGCGACGCTAAATCTGAAGGTATTTATCATTTTTCTTGTTGTGATATAACTAGGAGTGGCAAGCGAGGAAGCCCGCCCTGCCCCACCTAGTGAGGTGGTCCTAGAATCCCACCCCGCCCCATCTAATTGCGGGCTGGCGGGCTAAACCCGCCAAAATTCCACTTTTTTTTACTATTAACTACTAAATAGTATATATAATTTTACAACCATATTAATAAATTTATAATTTCTAAAGGCATAAAAAAATTATAATTTTTATATTCACAAACATTAAAGTCTTTGTAATTATAAATATCTAATAAACATAATTATAAACCAAGTTTTCATCTAAAATATAATTATAAATATTGTCTATAAAACAAAATAAACATAATCCAAAATATAATTATAAATATTGTGTTCAAAGTAACATAAACATAATCCAAAACACTCAATTTTCATCTTCATACTATTGTAAGTTGGGTTGGGAGAAGTTGGATTTTGGCAAAAAAAATTACAAAAATACTCCCTTGCCAAAAAAACTAAGCCCGACGGAGAAGGCTGTCCCGCCCCATTAAAAACAGCGGTTTAAGCGGTGCGGGTTAGGTGGGTTTTTATTCTTTGACGGTCCTAATTTTCCAGCCCGATCCGCCTTTTTTTGCGGGTTATGCGAGCTAGGCCAGCGGGTTTAGACCCGTTTACCACCCCTAGATATAACCAAATTATATAGTATAACATAACATTCCTATAAATTTTTTTTATAGTAGATCTAATGCCAAAATAGTTATCATCACTTAAAACTTTGTTTTTATGAAAAAATTAAATTATTTATTTTAAAAAAAATTCTCTATTACAATTTAAATAGAATATAAAATAAATATTAAACTAATTTCTTAATAATTACTCAATCATAAATACCCATCAAGGACATGAAGTTTAAGAGCATACAAAACAAATATAACACCTACACTCCTTATACTAACATGATAAATAATTTTCATAGGCCTCTTTAACACAAATTAAACAAAATAACATATAATAATAAATAAATAATTAAATCCAATAAAGTTATAAAAAACTTATCATTCACTTTGACTCTAAGCAATAAAAAAGTTTTAACCATTTATTTTTTATTAGCCACATTTTTATCTATTCTACACTTTATCTATGAATATGCCAAGTATCAAATACATGCTTAAGCCTTTCAAAATCTCATTTATTCTTGCCAAACATAATATTACTTTGCGTCCTCCATACACGACAAAATCATCTATCCTTTCATAAAAATAGAAGAACCATTGAAAAAAAGATGAGATTCTTTTCTAGCATGTATGACCTTTTATGATGACAAAATAAAAATAGAAGGTGTAACACCCTACCATACAGAGTCTTATGCTTAAGTCATAATTCAGAGATGGCAAGGTATTACGACCTCTAAAATAAAAATTTAGTATGTATAGTAGCTTGAATAAGGTTTATAACTAGGAGCCTTTGCAGAAAAAGGGGGTAAACAAAAATCGCAACTCAAAAGCGCAACACTCCGGTCGATAACGTAACGAATAAGGATAAACCAGCGCGAGATTATATATATACAACTGAGTGTCAAAAACAGGAATATCAAGACTCAAAATCCGGCTGCGAAGATAACCGGTCCGATCATAGCGATATATACATATGATAAAATAAGGAAAACCCCAAAGGAAACCCAAAGGGACACAAATACATAAGACCTATTCTCCAAAATCTCCCAAAAGAGGAGTCATCATAGTTTGTATTATTTAATAGAGATAAAAGTATCTAAGCAAAACATATAGACTAAAACAGAGTCCCAAGAACAAGGAATCTTCGCAAATCTAGAAGTCTCCAGCATGCCTCAGCGGGAAACCACACGTCCTGCATCTGAAAACCACAAAATCCGCATGGGTGAGAACCAGAGGTCCCCAGCATGGTAACAGCTTCCACATATATAATACATAATAATAAAGGAAAGCCGAAGGCAATCCTAGTACTTCCTCCAGATAATATCAAAGCTTATAAACAAGCTAAACCATATAAGGGCATCTGACTAAAGATTCTTCAATCTAACTAATACTTCCCTTTCTGATTCCTTCAAACCTCCCAACCACTAGCAGGAGTATAATGTAGCAAACACAGTTATATCAAACAAAGAATATACAAATAGGAACAGTTAAGGCATTTAGACAATTAGCAAGTAATATGCAGTCAAATAGGCAATCTCAAACAATTCATATAGTATGCATATGATGAATGCCTGTCCCTAATGGCTGATGATATCATCTGTCGGTTATAGAGCCAACCCGACAAGTCCTGGCAGCTAACCATTGGATTGTCCCTCTGTCGCGCATCCCCAACTCGAGTTATACTCATCATAAACTTGATCATAATCATGATCCGTATCCATCACCCTCACTGGTGAATATTTACGGGGGCGAGCTCATCCGGGCCTTTCAAAGTGCCCGGCCACACTTACGACATAGGATTAACAGAGCTTCGAGTCTCAACCTGGAGCACGTGGTGGCTAGCCACTGCTACTACCCAGGGAAACCCTCATCTCTGATGGTGGAAGTGCAAACATTCACAATTCATTCAACAGCATATATGCATTTATACTTAGCCATAAACATGGCTCCGCCGTCACACGGCAATAATCTAGCCATCCGGCTCACGGTTAAATCCATAACCAGCCAATTCATTAACATTTACGGCCCTTCAGCCCATGGCATAACAAGCACCTCCACCGCCATTCTCCGCATCTCACATAATCATCTTTGATCCTCAATGATCATACATATTTCCCCTTGCTAGGTATATCGTAATGATTTAAGACATAAATGGTGAGATCGGAGGCTTAGAAGTGTGAGATTTGGCTTTTAAAACTCAAAAATCAACTTTGGGATGAAAACAGGGCCACGCGTACGCGCACTCCACGCGCACGCGTGGATGGCCTCAAAAACTCATCGACGCGCAAGCGTCATGCACGCTAACGCGTGGATTAAAAATTTGTCAATCGACGCGCACGCGTCAACCACGCGTACGTGTGGGTGTTCTCGTGCCCCAGGCACAACACTGGCACAGTTCTTGCATAACTCTCTGGAAAGTGGCTGGGCATTGGGTGCAGCACAATCGGCGCGCCAGCGCACATCACGCGCACGCGTGGATGGCGCTTTTTGGAAGATCGGCGCATACGCGCCAAGTGTGCCTACGCGCAAGGGGTTATTCTGCTAAAAATTTTCTAAGTTAAAAGCTGCAGAATTCACAGATTTTTACCCCAATCTTCCAACGGACATAACTTCCTCATTTTAAATCGTTTTTCACCTGTTCTTCGAACGGCATGGACTTCCCAAATCCAATTTCATTTCTAAATAGATGTGGCATAAAACGGAGATCCGTAGTCCAAGTTATGTCCCACCAAAGTATGCCCAAAAACCATATTTTCATACAAAACCACAATATGCCATTTTCAAAACAAGCCATTTTCAACTCTTTTCAAAATCAATCAAAACATGCCAATTTCATCCCTTTTCTTTGAAATCAATCAAAATATATCAAATTCAACATCAAGCCTCCTCAACTCACACATTGACACATTACCACAATTCCCAAAACCACATCCCACCATTTTAACACTTCTCAACCAAATGGCTAAAGGACAAACACAATATCATGTCATACATCCTTCCTCACCCCAATTTCCAATAATACCACTTCCAATAAATCATCATTGCACACAATCAATATCATACTCACCATCAATATGGCTCCACCCACAATTCAACCATAATCAATCATCAAGCATATATCACAACATGCATATTTCTCATACATCATACCATCAAGGCATCAATAATCATCATTACATATATGACCACATCATATATATCAACCCTTCAGCAACATCAACAATTCAATGCCTATCTTAGGGCTTCTAGCCTAAGTATTTCCTACCACATTACATATTAGATATGGGAAACCGAAACCATACCTTAGCCGATTTCCCAAGCTCAACCGGAGCACTTCCAAACCACTTATCCACAAGCTCTCAAGGCCTCAAAACCTCCAAGAACAGATTTTTCACCACCAAGCCCTTTCCAAGCTTTTCAAAATCACCAATCAAGCTCCAATATACACATATACACAACCTAAGCCACAATCATCATACCCATACACAACATCTCAATACCCAAACATCATAGAACACCAAATCACACTAGGGTTGAGAATCTTACCACACCCAAGGTTCAAGGAGACAAGATTAACCTTCTCCTTTAAGAGAGTTGGGTCCTATAACATCAAAGAACCCAAAATCTCAACATTTTTGCTCATGAAACTCGAAATCAAGGCTGGAAATTCGAAGAGCAAAACGTGGCTTACCTCAAGATTAATTGTATGGGTTTTGTAGAGCTCTTCGCGATGAACGCGTGGCCACAAACGGAGCGGCAATCGGAGCTCTAGATCAAAAGTTATGGTGGTTTGAAGATCAAGTGAGAGAAGGAACTTGAGAGAGAGTTCTTCCCTCCATGGCCTCCATTTCAGCGTGTTTAGTGTCTCAAATGAGGAGAGAGAGTGCTGAAAACTAGGGTTTTGGTTTGGTTATGTTGGGCGAAGGGCCCACTTTGGGTCCGGTTGGCCCAGTTTGGCCCGTTCGGTCCAATCTTGGTCCGAATTCTATAAAATTGGTACCGAAATTCTCGTCTCAATCTCCTCTATCACATTTAGCCATAAAAATCACATTTTAGGCTTTCTAGAATAAATTTTCATTTATGGGTTAATTAGCCGTTAATTAACCGGGTTTTACATTCTACCCACCTAATTGGGAATTTTGCCCACAAAATTCAAATGCAATTACCTGAGAATAAGTGCGGATAATCCGTTCGCATCTCCGACTCAAGTTCCCAAGTGTGTTCCTCAACACCACCTCGACTCCAAGCCACTTTCACTAAAGAAACCTCTTTTCCACGCAACCGTTTGATACTAGTATCATAAATTCTGACTAGAGCCACTGGAAGGGTCAAATCTTCCCTTAACTGAACCGATTCAGGTTCTAACACATGGCTAGCATCAGGAGTGTACTTCCGAAGCTGCGACACGTGAAACACGTCGTGCAGATTCGAAAGATGAGGTGGTAGAGCCATCCGATACGCCACCGGTCCAACCCTCTCTAGGATCTGAAATGGACCAATGTATCGAGGACTCAACTTCTTTGTTTTAATCGCCCTAGCTACTCCCGTAGTCAGAGTAACCTTAAGGAAAACATGGTCTCCTTCCTCAAATTCTAAGGGCTTTCGCCTCTGATCGGCGTAACTCTTTTGACGACTCTGCGCCGTAAGCATCCTATCTTGGATTTTCTTGACTTGTTCAGTGGTTTCATCTATCATTTCCGGCCCCAACAAGCTTTTCTCTCCAGCTTCATACCAACATAGCGGAGATTGATATTTCCTCCCATACAAGGCCTCATACGGAGCCATTCCAATGCTCGCATGATAACCATTATTGTATGCAAACTCCACTAATGGCATATACCGATCCCAACTCGCCGGTTGGTCCAAAACACCAGCTCTCAACATATCCTCTAGTGTTTGGATCGTCCTCTCGGATTGACCATCTGTTTGAGGATGGTAAGCCGTACTCAAGCTTAATCGGGTTCCAAAAGCTTTCTGAAATGTACCCCAAAACCTTGAAGTGAAACGAGGATATCTATCAGAGATTATAGTAGCAGGTACACCATGAAGTCTCACAATCTCCTTTATGTATAACCGTGCTAGCTCCTCCAGGGTGTAAGTCATACGAATGGGTAAAAAGTGAGCTGACTTCATCAGTTGGTCCACAATCACCCAAATAGCATCAAAACCAGTCCTAGTCCTTGGCAATCCTGACACAAAGTCCATTGCAATACTTTTCCACTTCCATTGTGGAATCTCTAAAGGTTGCAACATCCCGGAAGGTCTTTGATGTTCAATCTTTACCTTTTGACAAGTTAAGCACTTTGAAACATATTCCGCCACATCATTCTTCATACCCGGCCACCAAAACATCGCCTTTAAATTATGGTACATCTTAGTACTTCCCGGGTGAATGGAGAATCCGCTTTTGTGTGCCTCCTTTAAAATATCTTGCCTCAAAGTGCCAACATCTGGCACAATGATCCTACCCTTGAATCTCCATAACCCATCTTTTTCTTCCGACACTCTCCACTGTTTTCCTTGCTCAATAGCCGGTAACACCTTCCATAACGCTTCATCATTTTGATGAGCCTTTAGGAGTTCGAACTTAAAGTCACTTGAGATTTCTAATCTGCTCAAACACAAAGTTCCGGATACTTCTCGAGCACCAATTTTCAGACTCTCGAATCCCTTGAGCAACTTCTCCTCTTGAAGCATCATCCAAGCCGTATATAATGACTTCCGACTTAACGCATCTGCCACTACGTTCGCCTTTCCCGGATGGTAATGCAACTCAAAGTCGTAGTCTTTCAACAATTCCATCCACCTTCTCTGCCTCACATTAAGCTCTTTCTGATCAAAGAGATACTTCAAGCTCTTATGATCAGAGAAAACTTGGAACTTAACCCCATAGAGATAATGCCTCCACACCTTCAAGGCAAACACAACCGCAGCGAGTTCCAAATCGTGCCTAGGATAACTAACTTCATGAGGTCTCAACTGTCGTGAGGCATACGCCACCACATTATGGTGCTGCATCAGCACGCACTCTAGACCTTTCAATGAGGCATCACAATACACCTCAAATGGCTCATTTGGCTCAGGTAACACTAACACAGGTGCAGTGGTCAACTTTTTCTTCAATGCCTGAAAGCTCTCCTCGCATTCGGGAGTCCAAACAAACGGAGTGTCTTTGCGGGTTAACTTTGTCATTGGCAAAGCTATCAGTGAAAAGCCCTTGATAAACCTTCGGTAATAGCCAGCTAAGCCCAGAAAACTTCTTATCTCTGTTACGGTGGTTGGTTGCTTCCAATCCATCACAGCCTCCACCTTAGTTGGATCTACGGCTATTCCCTTCTTACCCACCACATGACCCAAAAACTTCACCTCACTCTTCCAAAACTCACACTTAGACAGTTTTGCATAAAGTTTCTTCTCCTTTAGAATCTGCAACACGGTTCTCAAGTGTTCCGCATGCTCTTTCTCAGTCTTGGAATAAATCAGTATGTCATCAATGAAGACAACAACGAATTTATCCAGAAACGGACGGAGAACTCTATTCATGTAATCCATGAATACCGCAGGAGCGTTCGTCAACCCAAAAGACATTACAGTGTACTCGTAATGACCATAACGAGTCCTGAAAGCGGTCTTAGGGATATCCTCACCCCTCACCCTTATCTGGTGATAACCGGATCGCAAATCGATCTTGGAGAAAACTCCAGCTCCTTGTAACTGATCCATGAGATCATCAATCCTCGGCAATGGGTACTTATTCTTTATTGTAACCTTGTTCAGCTGCCTGTAATCTACAAAGAGCCGCATACTCCCATCTTTCTTCTTTACCAGTAACACTGGAGCAACCCACGGAGAGACACTTGGTCGTATAAAATTCTTTCCCAACAAATCCTCTAACTGAGACTTTAGCTCGTTCATCTCTAACGGTGACATCCTATAAGGAGCACTTGAGATTGGTCCCGCCCCGGGCACCAACTCAATAGCAAACTCAACCTCTCGGTTAGGTGGAAACTCATCAATATCATCAGGAAATACTTCCAGAAACTCACACACAACTGGAATCTGTTCCAACCTTTGATCATCGCCCGAAACACCCGCGGTTAACAACAAGATACCCTGACATTCGATTCCAGAACAGTTCACCATCGTCGAATTCAAGTAATAATTATTCACCACGACCGGCCCTTCTGTATCTTCCGGCATAAAGTACACCGACTTTGTAGAACAATCAAGCAGGACATGGTTCTCCGATAACCAGTCCAATCCTAAGATAAGGTCAAGACCGATCATCGGTAAGCAGATTAAATTATGGACAAAATCACGCTGCTTGAACCTGAACGAAACTTTCGGGCATCCTAGCCTAATTACCATGGCCTCATGGGTAGCATTGTACACTTTTAGGTCATAACCTAAGGTTACGATCTTCAATCCTAACTCATGGGCTTTCTCAAATGCAATAAATGAATGCGATGCTCCCGAATCAAATAAAGCATTTAAAGTTTGACCAGCCATTTCACAGTTACCTCGAATGAGTGCCTCGGATCCCTCTGCACCCACAGCTGAGGTGGTGAACACCCGACCAGTTTGTTGTGCTTTCCCAGCACCTTGCTTCTACCTCTCTGGACACCATGGGAGCTTATGTCCTGCCTTTCCACAATTATAGCACAAACCCCATCCGGCCTTGCATGGTGCTCCCGGATGGTGACTTCCACACCTAGTACAAACTTGATCATTCTGAGGTTGCTTCCCAAACCTTTTCCCTTGGGAGTTGTTGTTGTTAGGCCTCCTAAAGGAACCTCTCCTCTTGAAAGGCAGACCTCTAGGTGCAATGCTCTTCCCTCGGTTCTGTGGGAATGATCCTTTGTGACTTCCCTTCTTAGCGGCTGCCCTCTTCACACACTCTTCAGCAACCCCACACTTGTTCACCAACACAACGAAAGTTCTAATCTCCATTGGTTCCTGAGCTCCATTTCTGTCGTTGCCATGGTTGTTCATCTGTTGACCAAGGGCCTCAGCAGTGGCTTGCATAGCAGCAGCCATGTTCTCCAACGCAGTCGTAAAGTTCACCGGGTCATTAGGGTTATTCTTCGGCGTACGAGCATTCGTACGACCTCTTGCACTACCTCTACCGCGTCCACGAGGCACCATCTGGTTCCTATACACACCAAACAATCGATATTAAGTTGATCAGTCTCAATATCGGAAGTCTAGTGCTTCAAAGTCCCAAATGCATGCTCATGAACATTTATGCCAATTATATCAAGCAGATATACTAATAGCACATAACACACACAAAAAGAATGCACAGAAGCATAGTCAGTCCATCCCTCAGGCTCTACAGGAACGAACTGCTCTGATACCATAATGTAACACCCTACCATACAGAGTCTTATGCTTAAGTCATAATTCAGAGATGGCAAGGTATTACGACCTCTAAAATAAAAATTTAGTACGTATAGTAGTTTGAATAAGGTTTATAACTAGGAGCCTTTGCAGAAAAAGGGGGTAAACAAAAATCACAACTCAAAAGCGCAACACTCCGGTCGATAACGTAACGAATAAGGATAAACCAGCGCGAGATTATATATATACAACTGAGTGTCAAAAACAGGAATATCAAGACTCAAAATCCGGCTACGAAGATAACCGGTCCGAGCATAGCGATATATACATATGATAAAATAAGGAAAACCCCAAAGGAAACCCAAAGGGACACAAATACAAAAGACCTATTCTCCAAAATCTCCCATAAGAGGAGTCATCATAGTTTGTATTATTTAATGGAGATAAAAGTATCTAAGCAAAACATATAGACTAAAACAGAGTCCCAAGAACAAGGAATCTTCGCAAATCTAGAAGTCTCCAGCATGCCTCAGCGGGAAACCACACGTCCTGCATCTGAAAACCACAAAATCCGCATGGGTGAGAACCAGAGGTCCCCAGCATGGTAACAGCTTCCACATATATAATACATAATAATAAAGGAAAGCCGAAGGCAATCCTAGTACTTCCTCCAGATAATATCAAAGCTTATAAACAAGCTAAACCATATAAGGGCATCTGACTAAAGATTCTTCAGTCTAACTAATACTTCCCTTTCCGATTCCTTTAAACCTCCTAACCACCAGCAGGAGTATAATGTAGCAAACACAGTTATATCAAACAAAGAATATACAAATAGGAACAGTTAAGGCATTTAGACAATTAGCAAGTAATATGCAGTCAAATAGGCAATCTCAAACAATTCATATAGTATGCATATGATGAATGCCTGTCCCTAATGGCTGATGATATCATCTGTCGGTTATAAAGCCAACCCGACAAGTCCTGGCAGCTAACCATTGGACTGTCCCTCTGTCGCGCATCCCCAACTCGAGTTATACTCATCATAAACTTGATCATAATCATGATCCTTATCCGTCACCCTCACTGGTGAATATTTATGGGGGCGAGCTCATCCGGGCCTTTCACAGTGCCCGGCCACACTTACGACATAGGATTAACAGAGCTTCGAGTCTCAACCTGGAGCACGTGGTGGCTAGCCACTGCTACTACCCAGGGAAACCCTCATCTCCGATGGTGGAAGTGCAAACATTCACAATTCATTCAACAGCATATATGCATTTATACTTAGCCATAAACATGGCTCCGCCGTCACACGGCAATAATCTAGCCATCCGGCTCACGGTTAAATCCATAACCAGCCAATTCATTAACATTTACGGCCCTTCGGCCCATGGCATAACAAGCACCTCCACCGCCATTCTCCGTATCTCACATAATCATCTTTGATCCTCAATGATCATACATATTTCCCCTTGCTTCACTCGCAAGTTACCATATTCACTAGCCCTTTTTCTCTTGCTAGGTATATCATAATGATTTAAGACATAAATAGTGAGATCGGAGGCTTAGAAGTATGATATTTGGCTTTTAAAACTCAAAAATCAACTTTG
The DNA here is from genome assembly GCF_014773155.1 of Arachis stenosperma. Taxonomy (NCBI): domain Eukaryota; kingdom Viridiplantae; phylum Streptophyta; class Magnoliopsida; order Fabales; family Fabaceae; genus Arachis; species Arachis stenosperma. The sequence goes on along the minus strand of NC_080386.1, from coordinate 33,004,787 downwards.
GGATGAAAACAAGGCCACGCGTACGCGCACTCCATGCGCACGCGTGGATGGCCTCAAAAACTCATCGACATGCAAGCGTCATGCACGCTAACGCGTGGATTAAAAATTTTTCAATCGACGCGTACGCGTGCATGTTCTCGTGCCCCGGCACAACACTGGCACAGTTCTGGCATAACTCTCTGGAAAGTGGCTGGGCATTGGGTGCAGCACAATCGGCGCGCCAGCGCACATCACGCGCACGCGTGGATGGCGATTTCTGGAAGATCGGCGCATACGCGCCAAGTGCGCCTACGCGCAAGGGGCTATTCTGCTAAAAATTTTCTAAGTTAAAAGCTGCAGAATTCACAGATTTTTACCCCAATCTTCCAACGGACATAACTTCCTCATTTTAAATCGTTTTTCACCCGTTCTTCGAACGACATGGACTTCCCGGATCCAATTTCATTTCTAAACAGATCTGGCATAAAACGGAGATCCGTAGTCCAAGTTATGTCCCACCAAAGTATGCCCAAAAACCATATTTTCATACAAAACCACAATATGCCATTTTCAAAACAAGCCATTTTCAACTCTTTTCAAAATCAATCAAAACATGCCAATTTCATCCCTTTTCTTTGAAATCAATCAAAATATATCAAATTCAACATCAAGCCTCCTCAACTCACACATTGACACATTACCACAATTCCCAAAACCACATCCAACCATTTTAACACTTCTCAACCAAATGGCTAAAGGACAAACACAATATCATGTCATACATCCTTCCTCACCCCAATTTCCAATAATACCACTTCCAATAAATCATCATTGCACACAATCAATATGATACTCACCATCAATATGGCTCCACCCATAATTCAACCATAATCAATCATCAAGCATATATCACAACATGCATATTTCTCATACATCATACCATCAAGGCATCAATAATCATCATTACATATATGACCACATCATATATCAACCCTTCAACAACATCAACAATTCAATGCCTATCTTAGGGCCTCTAGCCTAAGTATTTCCTACCACATTACATATTAGATACGGGAAACCAAAACCATACCTTAGCCGATTTCCCAAGCTCAACCGGAGCACCTCCAAACCACTTATCCACAAGCTCTCAAGGCCTCAAAACCTCCAAGAACAGATTTTTCACGACCAAGCCCTTTCCAAACTTTTCAAAATCACCAATCAAGCTCCAATATACACATATACACAACCTAAGCCACAATCATCATACCCATACACAACATCTCAATATCCAAACATCATAGAACAACAAATCACACTAGAGTTGAGAATCTTACCACACCCAAGGTCCAAGGAGACAAGATTAACCTTCTCCTCTAAGAGAGTTAGATCCTATAACATCAAAGAACCCAAAATCTCAATATTTTTGCTCATGAAACTCGAAATCAAGGCTGGAAATTCGAAGAGCAAAACGTTGCTTACCTCAAGATTAATTGTATGGGTTTTGTAGAGCTCTTCGCGGTGAACGCGTGGCCGCAAACGGAGCGGCAATCGGAGCTCTAGATCAAAAGTTATGGTGGTTTGAAGATCAAGTGAGAGAAGGAACTTGAGAGAGAGTTCTTTCCTCCATGGCCTCCATTTCAGCGTGTTTAGTGTTTCAAATGAGGAGAGAGAGTGCTGAAAACTAGGGTTTTGGTTTGGTTATGTTGGGCCAAGGGCCCACTTTGGGTCCGGTTGGCCCGGTTTGGCCCGTTCGGTCCAATCTTGGTCCGAATTCTATAAAATTGGTACCGAAATTCTCGTCTCAATCTCCTCTATCACATTTAGCCATAAAAATCACATTTTAGGCTTTCTAGAATAAATTCTCATTTATGGGTTAATTAGCCGTTAATTAACCGGATTTTACAGAAGGCATGAAAAAATATTGTGTATATTTAAGTTAATTTTAATTTTTAATAATTAGATTTGTCATAACATAACCGATAAATAATGACTGTTGATATGAGTTGGATATGCTTTGAGTATAATATATATTTTGTTATTTGTACAGAACAATATTAGTTTTAATTTATATATTTATTATTCTTAAGTATTAAAAATAATCAGTATTTGTATTATTAGCATTTTTTTGATATTCTTCAACTCTAACTAGGATTAGGCTCAAAAGTTGGTCCACCTCATTGGAAATAAATTAAATTTGAAACAAATGTAATCTAATTTTCTGATAAAAAAATGGTAATTTAATCAGTTTCATCTGATAGTGCTATAAATTAATATAATAATGGGAGAATTAACTTTAGCGAGTTAATGATATAGTGTTTGATCACTACAGAAATATTTTTACATAGAATTATCAATCAATTATGTATGACATCTGATAAAAATAATATATTCAACATAGATACTGTTTGTCAAGTAAAAGATAAAAAATTGACAAAGAAAATTCATTATAATGGATATATTTATTTTAATAAATATTGTAAAACCTAAACTTTTTGAAGTTAGGTTAAGAATTAATTTTGATATATTTTAATGGATCAAAGCTCGATTTTTAGAAATTATTTTATTAAAGGTAATTGGATCAAGTTTTGATAATTGAATTAGAATTTTTATCTAATTTTATAATTATTAAATAATTTCTATATTTAAATTATAAAGTTTAGTAGTTGAAAAAAATAAAAATTTTATATGATTTAATTTAAATAATTGAGATTTTAGAATTTAATATTTTAATTTTTATAAATTAAAAAAATTAATTATTTTATCTCTAATTTTAAATTAGAGTACTTGATTGAAAGCGAATTAGCAAATTAATAAGTAAATAATATTTTTAAAGTAATTTTAAGAAATTAAATTAGATTTTAAATTAATACTCTATAGTCTATACCCTAATTTGATTTAAATACCAAAATTTTAATTAACTCAAAAATCCCAAAATCAAACACTAACCCTAACCCTCCCTAGCTGCTACCCATACTCAGGAAAAAAGAAAGAAACGTAGGGGAAGAGAGGAAAAAAGAAGAGGACGGAGGAGAAGGGAAGAGGGAAGACGGCGCCGGTGGGAATCACTGCCGCCACACCGTTGAGTCGCACACAGGAGGGAGGGCGAGGGAGAGCAGCACTAGGAGAGAGGGAGACGGGAGCCAACGTTGAGAGGAAGAAGACGCCGTCGAGTGTTGAGGTCATTGTCGCCGTTGTGGAGCTGTCCCGTTGGCGCTATCATCGAGCACGAATCGAAGAAAGGGAAGACGCGTGAGAAGAGGCACGGTTTTTGCGTCGTCGTGCTTCTGTCACTGAATCTCACCCTATTGCCACCGTTCGGTCGTCATCGCGAGTGGCATTGGTGCACGAAATTGCAATCACACTTTTGCAATCCCGCACAACAAACCAGCAAGTGCACTGGGTCGTCCAAGTAATACCTTACGTGAGTAAGGGTCGATCCCACGGAGATTGTCGGCTTGAAGCAAGCTATGGTTATCTTGTAACTCTTAGTCAGGATATCAAAAATTATTAGGATTGATTGTGAAAAGCAAAAGAACATGAAATAAGTACTTGTTTTGCAGTAATGGAGAATAGGTTGAGGTTTTGGAGATGCTCTGTCTTCTAAACCTCTGCTTTCCTACTATCTTCTTCTTCAAACACACAATGATCCTTCCATGGCAAGCTGTATGTAGGGTTTCACTGTTGTCAATGGCTACCTCCCATCCTCTCAGTGAAAATGTTCAACGCGCTTTGTCACAATACGGCTAATCATCTGTCGGTTCTCAATCGGGTCGGAATAGAATCCAGTGATTCTTTTGTGTCTGTCACTAACGCCTAGCCCTCAGGAGTTTGAAGCTCATCACAGTCATTCAATCATTGAACCCTACTCAGAATACCACAGACAAGGTTTAGACCTTCCGGATTCTCTTGAATGCTGCCATCAATTCTAGCTTATACCACGAAGATTCCGATTAAAGAATCCAAGAGATATCTACTCAATCTAAGGTAGAACGGAGGTGGTTTTCAGGCACACGTTCATAGTTGAGAATGATGATGAGTGTCACGGATCATCACATTCATCAGGTTTAAGAACAAGTGATATCTTAGAATGGAAGCAAGCATGATTGAATGAAAAACAGTAGTAATTGCATTAATCCATCAAGACACAGCAGAGCTCCTCACCCCCAACCATGGGGTTCAGAGACTCATGCTGTAGAAGATACAATGAGAAACGTGTAAGGTGTCATGAGGTGTAGATACAATGTCAAAAGATCCTATTAATAGTGAACTAGTAACCTAGGGTATACAGAAATGAGTAAATGACGTAAAAATCCACTTCTGGGTCCACTTAGTGTGTGCTTGGGCTGAGCATTGAAGCTTTCATGTGTAGAGACTTTTTCTGGAGTTAAACGCCAGCTTTTATGCCAGTTTGGGCGTTTAACTCCAATTTTTATGCCAGTTCCAGCGTTAAACGCTGGGAATTCTGAAGCTGATTTGCAACACCGGTTTGGGCCATCAAATCTCGGGTAAAGTATGGATTATTATACATTGCTGGAAAGCCCAGGATGTATACTTTCCAACGCCGTTGAGAGCGCGCCAATTGGACTTCTGTAGCTCCAGCAAATCCATTTCGAGTGCAGGGAGGTCAGAATTTAACAGCATCTGCAGTCCTTTTCAGCCTCTGAATCAGATTTTTGCTCAGGACCCTCAATTTCAGCCAGAAAATATCTGAAATCACAGAAAAACACACAAACTCATAGTAAAGTCCAGAAAAGTGAATTTTAACTAAAAACTAATAAAAATATAATAAAAACTAATTAAAACATACTAAAAACATACTAAAAACAATGCCAAAAAGTGTATAAATTATCCGCTCATCACAACACCAAACTTAAATTGTTGCTTGCCCCCAAGCAACTGAAAATCAAAATAGAATAAAAAGAAGAGAATATACTATAGACTCCAAAATATCAAAGAAACTTAGCTCCAATTAGATGAGCGGGACTAGTAGCTTTTTGCTTCTGAACAGTTTCGGCATCTCACTTTATCCTTTGAAGTTTAGAATGATTGGCATCCATAGGAACTCAGAACTCAGATAGTGATATTGATTCTCCTAGTTAAGAATGATGATTCTTGAACATAGCTACTTTATGAGTCTTGGCTGTGGCCCAAAGCACTCTGTCTTCCAGTATTACCACCGGATACATACATGCCATAGACACATAATTGGGTGAACCTTTTCAGATTGTGACTCAGCTTTGCTAGAGTCCCCAATTAGAGGTGTCCAGGGTTCTTAAGCACACTCTTTTTGCCTTGGATCACAACTTTATTTCTTTCTTTTTCTTTTTCTTCTATTTTTTTCGTTTTTATTTTATTTTTATTTTTATTTTTATTTTTATTTTTTTTTGATTCACTGCTTTTTCTTGCTTCAAGAATCAATTTGATGATTTTTTCAGATCCTCAATAGCAGTTCTCCTTTTCCATCATTCTTTCAAGAGCCAACAATTTTAACATTCTTAAAACAACAAATTCAAAAGACATATGCACTGTTCAAGCATTCATTCAGAAAACAAAAAGTATTGTCACCACATCAAACTAATTCAACTAGTTTCAAAGATGAATTCGAAATCCTGTACTTCTTGTTCTTTTGTGATTAAAGCATTTTTCATTTAAGAGAGGTGATGGATTCATAGGACATTCATAGCTTTAAGACATGAACTTTAAATTATATTTGTTCATACCCTGACCGAGCTCTCCAAACTCGGTAATGCTGATAGAAGGCCCGACCTCGACCCAAGGCCCACGTTCGAGGTCGGACCTCGGACAAACAGGCCAAAGAAAGGCCCATCAGAAGGAACTAAGCCCAAAACCTAAAGGCCGAAAGGGCCTGGGAAAGGCGGTTCCGCAAAGATAGAGATGAATCTCCCAAAAGATAAGATAAGATAAGAATATCTTATCCAGGGATGATCGCAGCCAACTACTATAAATACACTGGAGCACCCAGGTATAACTCATACTCTAATTCTACTTGATATCTGCTTGGACCCATGCTAACTTAAGCATCGGAGTGTCATTGCAGGTACAACCCCCCGCCGTTCAGCACAACCAGCTCGGGTCACAGACCCCCCACCTCGGGCCTTGCCAGAAGACCGAGCTACACGTTTCAGGTAACCCTCGGAACATTGGCGCCGTTGCCGGGGAACCTGGAAGTCATCCCTTTACCATGGCGGACGACCCTCCCAACAATAACCACGCTACATCAGAACAAGAAGAGGAAGTTGACACCGGAGAACGGCCGGACAGCCCTCTATCACCACGCACTCCAGGAGGAAACAAACAGAATCGCCCAAAGACATCACCCCCAGACAAAGATCCACAAAATCCCGAAAGAGAAAAAAGTTCGGAGATTCTGGAAACAGTTCGGGCACAACAAAGCCGGCTGAGACAACTCGAAGAGGACGCAAAGAAGCAGAAGGAAACTGAACAGGATCTGAGAAGGGAAGCTCGCAAACGCAGAGAATTGGAAGAAAAACTGCGGAAGATAGAGGCCAACCTAAAAGATAGGACGGAACACGGCACCACTCCCGAAAGCAACCATGATCCCTTCACACAAGAGATCATGAAAGAGAAGGTACCGCGAAACTTCAAACCACCAGATATGGACCTCTACGACGGCACCACCGATCCAAGTCATCACCTCAGCAATTTCAGAAGCAGAATGTACTTAGTCGACGCCTCCGACGCGATTCGATGCAAAGCCTTCCCCACCACTCTCACTAAGTCAGCCATGAAGTGGTTCGACAACCTGCCACCAGGATCAATCTCCAGCTTTGAAGACCTGACCAAAAAATTCTTAACAAGGTTCTCTATTCAAAATTACAAGGCAAAACATGCCCCCAGCCTACTCGGGATCAAACAAGGCAACCGAGAAACTCTCAGAGAGTACATGGAGCGATTCAACAAGGCCTGCCTGGACATACAACACTTGTCCACGGAAGCAGCCATCATGGGACTAGCAAACGGCCTAAAAGAAGGACCGTTTAGCCAATCCCTATCCAAAAGATACCCGACTTCCTTATACGAAGTACAAGAACGGGCAGGAAAGTATATCAACATGGAAGAAACCTCCCAGCTGAGAGACTCTTCCAGGAAGGAGTCAACCTACCCGCCCCGAGATCGAGATCGGGAACAGAAAAAGAAAGAAGAATCCAACTCGGACAAGCCACGAAAATACCACAGCTACATTCCCCTCCGAGTCTCCCTGGTAGACGTCTACAGAGAAGTATGCCACACCGAGAAGATCCCACCACCCAAACCTCTGAAGCACAAGAGAGCAGGAAGAGATCGGTCCGAGTACTGCGAATATCACAGACTCTACGGCCACTCTACTAACGACTGCCACGACTTAAAGAATGTTATAGAAAAGCTAGCCAGAGAGGGAAAACTCGACAGATACATAGCTGAGAAAGGAGAAGAAACCAGAAAGAGAAGACGGGGAGATAACGAAGATCGGGCCGAGCAAACACGAACCCCGCGAACTCCTGAAAGGCACATACACATGATAAACGGAGGTTTCGCAGGGGGAGGGACATCCAAATCCTCACGGAAGAGACACCTCAAAGAAGTCTACCATGTCCGAGAAGACAGCCCCTTACCCGAGTTACCTACTATCTCATTTACCCGAGAAGATGCTCTTGGAATAATACCCGGACACGACGACCCTATGGTGATCACCATCATCCTAGCCAACGCCAACTTACATCGAACCCTGATCGACCAAGGAAGCTCAGCAGATATCCTGTTCAAAGCAGCCTTCGACAAGCTCGGACTCGAAGAAAAAGAGCTAAAAGCCTATCCCACTGACCTGTTTGGACTAGGAGATACCCCGATCCGCCCCTTGGGATACATCTCATTACACACTACATTTGGAAAAGGCGAGCAAACCAAAACACTAAGCATCGACTACATTGTAGTCGACGTCACTTCAGCATACAATGCCCTCATCGGACGACCAACCCTAAACAGACTAGCGGCTATAGTCTCGACCCCACACCTCTGTATGAAGTTCCCTACCGCAAAGGGAATCGCTACCCTAAAAGGCGACCAAAAACTAGCACGACGATGCTACAACGAAAGCCTGAGCCTAAAAGGGAAAGAGGTCAACACAATAGAACTCGGGCGAGTCCAAGCCCGAGAAGATCTTCGGCCACAACCAGAAGGAGAGACCGAAAAGATCCAGATCGGGAACACACCCGAGAAAGTAACAAACATAGGGGCAAACCTCGAGGCAGGCCTAAAGGAGGAACTCACAACCCTCTTAAGGGAGAATTCCGACCTCTTCGCCTGGAAAGCCTCCGATATACCAGGCATAAGCCCCGACCTGATGTGCCATAAGCTATCAGTATACCCGGGATCCCGACCTGTCCAACAAAGACGCAGGAAGCTCGGGCCCGAACGCATGCAAGCAATAGAAGAACAAGTGCAAGCACTACTAGATGCAGGGTTCATTAGGGAAGTAAAGTACCCCCTATGGCTCGCAAACGTGGTCCTAGTGAAGAAGCCCAATGGAAAATGGAGGATGTGCGTCGACTACACGGATCTCAACAAAGCCTGCCCCAAAGATCCATATCCACTACCGAACATCGACGCCTTAGTCGATGCCGCTTCGGGCTACAGATACCTCTCCTTCATGGATGCATACTCGGGATACAATCAAATCCCGATGTATGGACCCGACCAAGAAAAGACCTCGTTCATAACCCCAAGGGCAAACTACTGCTACGTAGTAATGCCCTTCGGGCTGAAGAACGCAGGGGCAACCTACCAGAGGCTAATGAACAAAGTGTTCTCAGAACACATCGGGCTACAGCTAGAGGTGTACGTCGATGACATGCTAGTAAAGACACAAGAAGACAGAAACTTGGTGGCCGACCTCAGCAGTATCTTCGACACCCTCCGGAAACACAACATGAGACTTAACCCGACAAAGTGCACCTTCGCCGCAGAAGCCGGGAAGTTCTTAGGCTTCATGCTGACTCAGAGAGGCATCGAAGCAAACCCGGACAAATGCCAAGCAATACTCAATATGAAAAGCCCGACGTGTGTCAAAGAAGTACAACAACTAAATGGGAGACTAGCCGCCCTATCAAGATTCTTGGCAGGATCAGCGATAAGATCACTCCCTCTCTACTCACTCCTAAAGAAAGGGAAACCCTTCTCTTGGACCCCGGAATGCGAAAAGGCCTTCCAAGAATTCAAGGAATTCCTCGGGCAGCCACCAATCTTAACCCGACCTCTAAAAGGGGAAGAGCTCGTACTATACCTGTCGGTCGGACATCGGGCAGTCGCCTCGGCACTAATACGAGAAAATGAGGAGGGGCAACACCCCATATACTTCGTAAGCAAAGCACTACAAGGGGCCGAATTAAACTATCAGAAAATAGAGAAATTCGCCTATGCACTAGTGTTCACAGCTCGGAGACTCCGCCCCTACTTTCAAGCCCACACCATCAAAGTCCGGACAAACCAACCCATGAGACACATCCTACAAAAGACAGACATGGCAGGACGAATCCTACAATGGGCGGTGGAATTGTCCGAGTTCGACCTCCACTATGAAGCCCGGACTGCCATAAAATCTCAATACCTAGCCGACTTCGTCGCAGAATACACTGAGACCCCGGGAACCCCACTCTCATGGAATCTGTATGTCGATGGATCCTCAAACAAAACAGGAAGCGGGGCCGGTGTTATACTCGAAAGCGATCAAGGAACACGGATTGAGCTATCCCTAAAATTCGAGTTCCAGGCCTCAAATAACCAAGCCGAATACGAAGCCCTACTAGCGGGACTAAAACTAGCCGAAGAGGTCAGAGCAAAGAGGATCACGATCTTCAGCGACTCCCAGGTCGTCACATCACAAGTAAATGGAAGCTACCAGGCCAAAGACCCTACTATGAAAAAATACCTGGACCAAACACAGGCGCAATTACGACACTTCCCGGAAATACAAATCCAGCACATACCCCGGGAGCAAAATGCCCGGGCAGACGCCCTCTCAAAGCTTGCTAGCACCAAGCCCGGAGGGAACAACAGAAGTCTCCTCCAAGAAACTCTACAATCCCCCTCCGTGTTAAGGGAGGAAGAAATACTAAATATATCCGGGCAACAACAAGGATGGATAACCCCCATACTCAACTATCTGAAATCGGGAACTCTCCCCGCCGAAAGAAAAGAAGCTAAAAGGCTTACAAAAGACGCCCAGAACTACACGTTAATCCACGACGTATTATACAGAAGAGGATTCTCAAACCCCCTCCTTAGGTGCGTCCCGACCTCAGAAACGAAGAGCGTCCTCGAAGAAGTCCACGAAGGCATGTGTGGGAACCATCTCGGAGCTCGGGCACTATCCAAAAAAGTAGTCAGAGCCGGGTTCTACTGGCCGACCTTGCAAAGAGACGCAACAGAGTTTGTGAAAATATGCCCCCCTGCCAAAAAAACGCCAATTTTCACAAAGCACCGCCCGAAGACCTCATAAGCATCACCGCACCATGGCCCTTCGCAAAGTGGGGACTCGACCTACTCGGCCCATTCCCACAAGGACCGGGGCAAGTCAAGTACCTCATAGTAGGGGTCGACTACTTCACAAAGTGGATCGAGGCTGAACCCTTAGCCACTATTACGGCTCAGAAAAGCCGTAAATTCCTATACAAAAACATTGTCACGAGGTTCGGAGTCCCCTACTCCATCACAACAGACAATGGAACACAGTTCACAGACACAAGTTTTCAGAACTTGGTGGCCGAGCTAAAAATCAAACAGCAGTTCACATCGGTCGAACACCCGCAAGCCAATGGACAAGCAGAGGCCGCAAATAAAGTCATCTTGGCCGGGTTAAAACGAAGACTCCAAGAGGCCAAAGGGGCATGGGCCGATGAACTCCCCCAGGTATTATGGGCATATCGGACAACCCCGCACTCTACAACAGGAGAATCCCCATTCCGACTAGCCTACGGAATGGAGGCAATGATTCCCGTCGAAATAGACGAAGGATCACCCAGAACCATCTTCTACAACGAAGGAGGCAACCCTCAGGCACAAAGGGAAGAACTCGACCTCCTACCCGAGGTCCGAGAAAGAGCCCGAATCAGAGAAGAAGTCTTAAAACGACGAACGGCCCTCAGATATAACCGAAAGGTGATAAACGAAGCTTCTCCACTCACGACCTGATTTTAATCCGAAACGACATCGGAACACAAAAATCGGGAGAAGGAAAGCTAGCCGCAAATTGGAAGGGGCCCTACAAAGTAACAGAAATCTTAGGGACAGGCTACTACAAGATATCCGACCTAGAAGGCAATGAGCTGCCCAGAACCTGGCACGCCTGTAACCTAAGACGATACTACAGCTAGAATAACTTAACCCGAGGTGTACTCTTTTTCCCCACGAGGGTTTTTTAATGAGACACCCGGTTAAGTAGGACACCCGACCTAGTCAAAAGGGTAAACACTTTGTACATATTCCTCTTTTTAATACTAATCAAATTTCTTTATTTTCTCTTTCTCGTTATAAAGCATATCCTAAAAAGTACCCCACCAAGGCGCATTAATTTATGCTCGGCAAAACGCAAAAAATCATTTGCCAAAGGCCATACGAGGTCGGCAAAGATGAAGCGACGAGGTTCAAATTAATGTGAGAAGTTATAAAAGTAACTCTGAAATGGCTCAAAAGCCAAATAGAAAAGAAGTTACAAAAATAACTTAAAAAAGGCCGACCAAACAACGAAGTCGGACCTGACCAAAGGGGTACTCAAGGATCCCGATGTCCGAGAGTAAACTCGGACCCAAGAAAGAAGCTGGCAAAAGAACCAGGACTTCGAGAAACGCTAGCTAAAAAGTTGTTACCCAAAAACAACTAAAAAGCAAAAAGCGAGAAAGTCAAGGCGCTAGCTAAAAGGTTGTTACCCAAAAACAACTAAAAAGCAAAAAGCGAGAAGTCAAAGCGCTAGCTAAAAAGTTGTTACCCAAAAACAACTAAAAAAGCAAAAAGCGGGAAGTCAAAACGCTAGCTAAAAAGTTGTTACCCAAAAACAACTAAAAAGCAAAAAGCGAGAAAGTCAAGGCGCTAGCTAAAAAGTTGTTACCCAAAAACAACTAAAAAGCAAAAAGCGAGAAAGTCAAGGCGCTAGCTAAAAAGTTGTTACCCAAAAACAACTAAAAAGCAAAAAGCGAGAAAGTCAAGGCGCTAGCTAAAAAGTTGTTACCCAAAAACAACTAAAAAGAAAAAAGCGAGAAAGTCAAGGCGCTAGCTAAAAAGTTGTTACCCAAAAACAACTAAAAAGCAAAAAGCGAGAAAGTCAAGGCGCTAGCTAAAAAGTTGTTACCCGAAAACATTTAAAAAGCAAAAAGCGAGAAAGTCAAGGCGCTAGCTAAAAGTGTTACCCAAAAACAACTAAAAGCAAAAAGCGAGAAAGTCAAGGCGCTAGCTAAAAGGTTGTTACCCAAAACAACTAAAAAGCAAAAAGCGAGAAGTCAAAGCGCTAGCTAAAAAGTTGTTACCCAAAAACAACTAAAAAGCAAAAAGCGGGAAGTCAAAACGCTAGCTAAAAAGTTGTTATCCGAGAACAACTAAAAAGCATAAAAGCGGAACAAGACAAATCGAAACACAAAGCATGGCATAATAAAGCTACAAGAGTAGCTAAAATAGCAGAACAGGTGTCCAAAATGTTTGCAGAAAACATCCAAAAAACAAAAAGCCCACAGGTCGGGCAAAAGCACAAAAAGTACAAAAATTACAGAGGATCAAGGCCCTTTCCAGACTCCGCATCAACACCTGGCTGAAACATGGATATCGGGACTGCAGGAACAGCACCATCGCTTGGAACCTCCATACCAACTCTATCCTCGGCCAAAGGTGAAGTCGGGTTCACGACCGGAGCCTCGGGGTCGGACACCGGAGCCTTGGGGTCAGACATCGGAACCTCATCCTCAACAGGGGCAGGAACAATCTTCCCCTCCACAACCATGTTATCCGTACTGAACAAACTGAGATCCAATTCGGGAGCAAGAACCCGGACCTGATCCCTCAAATTCACAAACATAGCATCCATACCCTTGGCCACATTATCTTCCAGCTCATAAAAGTCATCCCGAGCAGATTGCAGCTTCTCCTTCGTCTCCACAAGCTCAGCATACAGCTTGGTATAGTTCTCCGTCGCCACCCTCGCCATCTCCTCAGACGTCTTCGCCACCGCCACAGCCGCGGTAGCCCTAGTCTTCTCTTCCTCCAAAGACTCCTCCAGCTCGGCAATCCTAGCATCCTTCAGCTGACTAACCTTATCAAGCTCGGACCGGGCCTTCTCAAGTCGGGAGCTGGTCGCCCCAAGGGGAGCTTTCTTAAACTCCCGAGCAATGGCGGCATGAAGGCTAGCCATCCGAACACAACTCCGCGCCATATACTGAAAGTGATGCTCCATGGACGCATCATCAGTAGAAATAAAAGTCTGAGGAAGAATGTGCTGCTCAACCCAACCGAGAGCATCGAAATCCTTGTCATTGAAACCAGCAGGCTCTAGGGAAGTCTTCTGTTTCTTGGGGGGAGGACCCGAGGTCGAGGTCGGGGAAAGCTGACCGGGTCCGGAGGTCGGAGGATCCTGAGTTATAGCTCGGAACTGAGGGACCGGAATGGTCTTCGACCGAGTCTGAACACCAATTGTAGTCTTCTGCGGAGAAGGTCGGGGAGAAGCTTCAGCCTCGATATTCCGAGATGCCGCAGATTTTTTCGCTCGACGGAGAAACTTCATAGAATCAGCCTGAGAAGACATCTCTGCAGAAACGAAACAAAGAGGTTATCAAACAGAAAGATCAAAACAAAGTCAAAATATGAAAATGAAATCTCAAAAAGAGGTCGGGAACTACCTAACTCGGAACGGAGAAGGCTTGGATCTCCCAACATTTTCTTCGTATCCAAGTGAGGTGCCCGACCCCATAGACTGCTCAACACACCAACGAAAGCCTGTTCCACCTCATCTAGACTCTCGAAAGTGTACTTAACCGACACCACACTCTCTTGCCAACAAAGAGGAAACGAAGGCTCCCCACTCTCATCTAAGAAAAAAGGTCGGACATCTCCAACAGCCCGGACTTTGAAGTAATAGTTTTTGAAATCGTGAAACGACTCATCATACAAAGTGCAAAATTTCCTACCCTGGTTAGCCCTAAACGAAACCCAGGACACCTTCCCAGCACCCGACCCCGGCTTCGTCAGTACAAACAGATAAGAAAAAAGAGAAACAGAAGGGGAGACGCCTAAAATCTGACACAAAAGTTGGAAAAGCTTTAAAAACGCCCAGAGTTCGGATGGAGTTGTGTAGGGGCAAGGTTACAAGACCAAAGGACCTCGGATTCCAGGTCGGTGAAAGGAAGACGGACACCTAGCTTGGAGAAGAAACAATCATAAGCATAGAAGAAAAGTTTCTCGGAACTCTCTAACGGCGGAAAACATACCCTCTCCTCGGACTCCGGGGCTGCTAACTCGTAATCCCGCTCAGACTCCCTGTTCTCACAAATACTACACTCCCTACGGAACCTAATCAGATACTCAGAATCTACAACAGACGGGACCCTTAAAGGAGCAGGATCTACCCAACCTAGACCACTCGGAATCTTGGTCGACATTGCTTGAAACACCTTTCGAGACATAAAAAAAATCTTGCCTACAAAGAAAGAATACAACAGCAAGACAAAAATCACACAAAGGCAGAAAAACCAAATTCAACAAAAACAAAAGAAAGCAAAGTTCTTTTACAAACAAGAAGGCAGCAACTCGAATAACAAAAATGGATCGGAGAAAAGAGTCCCCCCACACACATACAAAGCAATAGCGGCGCCTCTTTTCGGGGCAACCCGGGCATAGAAGATATCAGAAAAAAGAAGCGTACGAAGAATAAAAGCGAAAAAAGCAAACCTGGAAAAGAAGAAAGCGACGAGCTCCGACGAAAGGAAAAACGGCGGCGCAGAAAAGAACTCTGAAAAAACGCAAAATGGAAGACGAAGAACAGAGAGAAAGAAGAGAAGATGCTCGAAAAGAAGTGATGAATAAACAAAGAAAAATGAAGAAAGGGGCAAATAAATAAAGCCTCCACAGAGCGCCGCACGGAAATCGAGGAAGAAACGGTAACAAGCAATAAAGGCTGAAACGACCGTTTTCAAATTTTGAAAAACTACTATGCCCGAGCTCGACCTTCCGAAAAAAGACGAACTCGGGCAGGGGCACTGTTCATACCCTGACCGAGCTCTCCAAACTCGGTAATGCTGATAGAAGGCCCGACCTCGACCCAAGGCCCACGTTCGAGGTCGGACCTCGGACAAACAGGCCAAAGAAAGGCCCATCAGAAGGAACTAAGCCCAAAACCTAAAGGCCGAAAGGGCCTGGGAAAGGCGGTTCCGCAAAGATAGAGATGAATCTCCCAAAAGATAAGATAAGATAAGAATATCTTATCCAGGGATGATCGCAGCCAACTACTATAAATACACTGGAGCACCCAGGTATAACTCGTACTCTAATTCTACTTGATATCTGCTTGGACCCATGCTAACTTAAGCATCGGAGTGTCATTGCAGGTACAACCCCCCGCCGTTCAGCACAACCAGCTCGGGTCACAGACCCCCCACCTCGGGCCTTGCCAGAAGACCGAGCTACACGTTTCAGGTAACCCTCGGAACAATATTAATCATGAATTAAGAACAAGACTCAAAAATAGATATAAGATAAGACTAATAGTAATAGAAAACAAAAAATTTAAATAGGCTCCTAATGATAGAGGTTATCACAGAGTTAGGACTCAACAACCTTGATTTTGAGAAGTGGATGCTCCCTCCACTTGAGGGGAGAGCTTTTGGCGTTTCATCTCTTGAAGTTCACGCCCCTGTTTCTCTTGTTCCTTCAGCAATTTGCAGAGCATGCAGTTCTGATTCTGCTGTTCTTCCTTAAGCTGCTCCATAGTTTCTTGCAGCTTGGTGATAGATGCTTCTAGGCTGGCCCAGTAGTCAATTTCAGGAAATTCAGGGAGGAACTCCTGCGCCCTCTTTTTGATAGAGTTGTCTTGCATTTGTCCTTCCATTGACTTCTTGGTGATTGGATGTTCCATGGGTATGAATTCATCTACTCCCATCTTCACCCCAGCCTCTTTACAGAGCAAGGAGATCAAGCTTGGGTAAGCCAGTTTGGCTTCAGTGGAATTCTTATTTACAATTGTGTAGATCTCACAAGCAATCAGATGATGAACCTCCACTTCTTTTCCAAGCATAATTCAATGAATCATCACTGCTCTCTTGATAGTGACCTCAGAACGATTGCTAGTGGGCAATATGGAACGCCCAATAAAGTCTAGCCAGCCTCTTGCAATTGGTTTGAGGTCTCCCCTCTTGAGTTGGTTTGGGACACCTTTTGAATTGGTTATCCACTTAGTTCTAGGGAGGCAAATGTCCTCTAGAACTTGATCCAACCCCTTATTTGCTCTCACCATTCTCCTATTAAAGGATTCAGGAACATCTTGCAGTTGAGGCAATTTGAAGACCTCTCTTATTTTGTCCAGATGGAAGTAAATAACTTTCCCTCTGACCATGGTTCTGTAAGTATGGAAAGCAGTTCCAGTCATTCTCTACTTATCTGTCAGCCACAGATTTGAGTAGAATTCCTGAACCATGTTTCTTCCAACCTTTATCTCAGGATTGGTTAGAACTTCCCATCCTCTGTTTCGAATTTGCTCTTGGATCCCCGGATATTCATCTTCTTTTAGATCGAATTTGACTTCCGAGATCACTGACCTCAGACCTATTATTTTATGATAATGGTCTTCATGTTCTTTGGTTAAGAACTTCTCTTGATTCCAAAGATTCTTTGGATTATTCTCTTTCTTGCCTCTTAAATTGGTTTGTTTTCCCTTAGGAGCCATGATCTTGATGAATCTTGGCTTAGTGATCACAGAAAAGCACACCAAACTTAGAGGTTTGCTTGCCCTCAAGCAAAAGAAAGGAAAGAGAGGAGAGAGGAGGAGAGTAAATTCGAATGGTGGGGAGAAAAGGGAGGCCGAACATGCATTTATAAGGGAGGAGGAGAGATTTCAAAAATTTTGAAGGAGATTTGAGAAGATATGGAAAAAATTTGAGAAATATTTGAGTTTTTGAAGAAGATTTGGGAAAGATTTGAGAGAGATTTGAAGAATGATTTTTTATTTTTGAAAATTTGAAGGTGAATGATGAAAGTTTGAAATGTGTTTGTGTAGAAAATTATGGATCAAAAAAAGAAAGTTTGAAAAAATTTTAATCAGAAAGCAAAATCTCTGCCTCCCACCTTTCTGGCGTTAAACGCCCAGAATGGTACCCATTATGGCGTTTAACGCCCAATTGTTGGCCATTGTGGGCGTTTAACGCCCAGCCAGGTACCCTGGCTGGCGTTAAACGCCAGAATTCCCTTCTTCACTGGGCGTTTTGCTAAACGCCCAGGATGCTACACACCTGGTGTTAAACGCCTAAAATGGTGCCCATTCTGGCGTTTAACGCCCAAAATGGCACCTTTACTGGCGTTAAATGCCCAGAATGGTGCCCATTCTGGCGTTTAACGCCCAAAGTACCCCTTACTGGCATTTTTTCGCCAGCAAGCTCTTTTTCTCTGCTTTTTGCACTGAATCTTTCTGTAACTCTATGAATTCCTTCAATTTTGATAATTGCCCTTTGAGAATATGTATCAACCCTTGATTAAACCGAACAGATACCCTGCTAATCACTGGGTTGCCTCCCAACAAGCGCTTCTTTATTGTCTTTAGCTGGACCTTCACTGAGGATCACTAAAGGCTCAGTTTTGAGCATTCTTGCTTAAAATTGCTTTCAAGATAATGCTTGATCCTCTGTCCATTAACAATGAACTTTTTGTCAGAATCGGTATCCTGAAGCTCAACATATCCATATGGTGATACTCCTGTAATCACATACGGACCCCTCCAGCGGGATTTAAGTTTTCCTGGGAACAATCTGAGACTAGAGTTGAAGAGCAGAACTTTTTGTCCTGGCTCAAAGACTCTGGATGACAACTTCTTGTCATGCTACTTCTTTGCCTTTTCCTTATAAATTTTAGCATTTTCAAAGGCACTGAGTCTAAATTCATCTAGCTCATTTAGCTGGAGCCATCTTTTTTCACCAGCTAACTTAGCATCCAGGTTTAGGAATCTGGTTGCCCAGTAGGCTTTATGTTCCAATTCCACGGGCAGATGACAGGCCTTGCCATACACAAGTTGGTATGGAGAGGTTCCTATTGGAGTCTTGAATGCTGTTTTGTACGCTCACATAGCATAATCCAAGCTCTTTGCCCAATCCTTTCTACGGGCAATTACAGTCCGTTCTAGGATTCTTTTTAGCTCTCTGTTAGAGACTTCAGCTTGCCCATTTGTCTGTGGATGATATGGAATTGCCACTTTGTGACTAATTCCATATCGGACCATAGCAGAGTACAGCTGTTTATTGCAGAAATGAGTGCCCCCATCACTGATTAGTACTCTGGGAACACCAAACCTGCTGAAGATGTGTTTCTGGAGGAATTTCAGCATGGTCTTGGTATCATTAGTGGGTGTAGCAATTGCTTCTACCCACTTAGATACATAGTCCACTGCCACCAGAATGTAAGTGTTTGAGTATGATGGTGGGAATGGACCCATGAAGTCAATCCCCCATACGTCAAACAATTCAATCTCTAATATCCCTTGTTGAGGCATGGCATATCCGTGAGGCAAGTTACCAGCTCTTTGGCAACTGTCATAGTTACGCACAAACTCTTGGGCATCTCTATAGAGAGTAGGCCAGTAGAAGCCACATTGGAGGACTTTAGTGGCTGTTCGCTTACTTCCAAAATGTCCCCCATACTATGATCCATGGCAGTGCCATAGGATCCTTTATGCTTCTTCTCTGGGTACACATCTGCGGATCATTCCGTCTGCACATCTCTTAAAGAGATATGGCTCATCCCATAGGTAGTACTTGGCATCTGAAATTAATTTCTTTCTTTGCACTCTGCTGTACTCCTGGGGTATGAACCTCACAGCTTTATAATTTGCAATATCTGCAAACCATGGAGCTTCCTGAATGGCAAAGAGTTGCTCATCTGGGAAAGTCTCAGAGATCTCAGTAGAAGGGAGGGACGCCCCAGCTACTGGTTCTATTCGGGACAGATGATCAGCTACTTGATTCTCTGTCCTTTTTCTGTCTCTTATTTCTATATCAAACTCTTGCAGAAGTAACACCCATCTTATGAGCCTGGGTTTTGAATCTTGCTTTGTGAGTAAGTACTTAAGAGCAGCATGGTCAGTGTAAACAATCACCTTTGATCCTACTAAATAGGATCTAAATTTGTCAATGGCATAGACCACTGCAAGTAACTCTTTTTCTGTTGTTGTGTAATTCTTCTGTGCGTCATTTAGAACACGACTGGCATAATAAATGACGTGCAGAAGCTTGTCATGCTTCTATCCCAATACAGCACCAATGGCATGGTCACTGGCATCACACATTAATTCGAATGGTAATGTCCAGTCTGGTGCAGAGATGACTGGTGCTGTGACCAGCTTGGCTTTCAGGGTCTCAAATGCCTGCAAACACTGTGTGTCAAACACAAATGGTGTGTCAGCAGCTAGCAGGTTGCTCAGAGGTTTTGCAATTTTCAAAAAATCCTTTATAAACCTTCTGTAGAATCCGGCATGCCCCAGAAAGCTTCTGATTGCCTTAACATTGGCAGGTGGTGGTAATTTTTCAATTACCTCTACCTTTGCCTTATCCACCTCTATTCCCCTGCTTGAAATTTTGTGCCCAAGGACAATTCCTTCAGTCACCATAAAGTGACATTTCTCCCAGTTTAAAACCAGGTTAGTCTCTTGACACCTTTTCAGGACAAGTGCTAGGTGGTTAAGACAGGAGCTGAATGAGTCTCCATATACTGAGAAGTCATCCATGAAGACTTCCAGGAATTTCTCCACCATATCAGAGAAGATGGATAGCATGCATCTCTGAAAGGTTGCAGGAGCATTACATAGACCAAAAGGCATCCTCCTGTAGGCAAACACGCCAGAAGGGCAAGTGAATGCTGTTTTCTCTTGGTCCTGAGGATCTACTGCAATTTGGTTGTAGCCTGAATAGCCATCCAAAAAGCAGTAATAATCATGACCAGCTAGTCTTTCTAGCATTTGGTCTATGAATGGTAAAGGAAAATGATCCTTTCTGGTGGCTGTATTGAGCCTTCTGTAGTTAATACACATGCGCCACCCTGTTTCTGTTCTTGTAGGAACCAATTTATTTTTTTCATTATGAACTACTGTCATGCCTCCCTTCTTGGGGACAACTTGGACAGGGCTCACCTAGGGGCTATCTGAAATAGGATAAATAATCCCAGCCTCTAGTAATTTAGTGACCTCTTTCTGCACCACCTCCTTCATGGCTGGATTTAGCCGCCTTTGTGGTTGGACCACTGGTTTGGCATTATCCTCCAATAGGATCTTGTGCATGCATCTTGCTGGGCTAATGCCCTTAAGATCACTTATGGACCACCCAAGAGCTGTCTTGTGTGTCCTTAGCACTTGAATCAGTGCTTCCTCTTCCTGTCGATTTAAAGCAGAGCTTATAATCACTAGAAAAGTGTCACCCTCTCCCAGAAATGCATACTTCAGGGATGGTGGTAGTGGTTTGAGTTCAGGTTTGGGAGGCTTATCCTCCTCCTGAGGAATTTTCAAAAATTCTTTTGTTTCCTCTGGTTCTTCCTGATCAGGCTGAGCATCCTTGAAGATGTCCTCAAGCTCTGATTCTAGACTTTCAGTCATATTGATCTCTTCCACCAAAGAGTCAATAATGTCAGCGCCCATGCAGTCATTTGGTGTGTCTGGATGCTGCATAGCTTTTACAGCATTCAACTTGAACTCATCCTCATTGACTCTCATGGTTACTTCCCCTTTTTGTACATCAATGAGAGTTCGTCCAGTTGCTAGGAAAGGTCTTCCTAGAATGAGAGTTGCACTCTTGTGCTCCTCCATTTCCAGCACTACAAAGTCAGTTGGAAAGGCAAATGGCCCAACCTTGACAATCATGTCCTCAATTATGCCTGATGGATATTTAATGGAGCCATCAGCAAGTTGGAGGCATATCCGGGTTGGTTTGACTTCTTCAGTCAACCCAAGCTTTCTGATAGTGGATGCAGGTATTAGATTGATGCTTGCTCCAAGGTCACACAGGGCTATCTTGGTGCAAGCACCTTCTAATGTGCATGGTATCATAAAGCTTCCTGGATCTTGAAGCTTTTCTGGTAAGCTTTTCAGAATGACTGCACTGCATTCTTCAGTGAGAAATACTTTTTCAGTTTCTCTCCAATCCTTCTTTTGACTTAAGATCTCTTTCATGAACTTAGCATAAGAAGGTATTTGCTCAAGTGCCTCTGCAAACGGAATCTTTATTTCAAGAGTCCTTAGGTAGTCTGCAAAGCGGGCAAATTGCTTATCCTGCTCCGCTTGGCGGAGTTTCTGAGGATAAGGCATCTTGACTTTATATTCTTCAACCTTAGTTGCTGCAGGTTTATTCCTTACAGAAGTGGTTGGAGAAGCCTTTTTAGAGGGGTTACTATCAGCACTCTCAGGTGTCTGATTCCCCATTGGCGTTTGAACGCCAGGGTTGGATGGAAAATAGGCGTTTAACGCCAACTTTTCCCCCTTTTCTGGCGTTTGAACGCCAGAACTGGGCAGGGAATGGGCGTTTAACGCCAGCTTTCCCCCCTTTTCTGGCGTTTGAACGCCAAGAGTTTTCCTCTCTGGGCTCTTACTGTCCTCAGAGGGATTTTGGATAGTGGTTTGGCTATCCTCTGTCAATTGTTCCTTTATTGGCTTTTTGCTACTTTGAGCAGTGTTATTCAATGTCTTCCCACTCCTCAGTTGAACTGCTTGGCATTCTTCTGTTATCTGTTTAGATAGCTGCTGTTTTGCCTGATTCAACTGTGATTCTATGTTCTTGTTACCAATTTTAGTTTCTTGGAGCATCTCTTTAAATTCTGCTAACTGTTTTGTCATCAGGTGTAATTGCTGATTAAGCTCAACCATCTGTTTTTGAGGATTAGGATCAGTGGCTACTGCCATAACTTCTTCTTTTGTAGAGAACTCATTGCTAGAGTACAAATGTTGATTTCTAGCAACAGTATCTATAAGCTCTTGAGCCTCCTCAATCGTCTTCCTCATATGTATAGATCCACCAGCTGAGTGGTCTAGAGACATCTGAGCTTTTTCTGTAAGCCCATAGTAGAAGATGTCTAACTGTACCCACTCTGAAAACATTTCAGAGGGGCATTTTCTTAGCATACCTCTATACCTCTCCCAGGCATTATAAAGGGATTCATTATCCTCTTGTTTAAAGCCTTGGATGTCCAGCCTTAGCTGTGTCATCCTTTTTGGAGGGTAAAATTGATTCAGGAATTTGTCTGATAACTATTTCCATGTCTTTATGCTTGCTGTAGGTTGGTTATTCAACCACCTCTTAGCTTGATCTTTTACAGCAAATGGAAATAGTAATAATCTGTAGACATCCTGATCCACCTCCTTATCACGTACTGTGTCAGCAAGTTGTAAGAATTGTGCCAGAAACTCAGTAGGTTCTTCCTGTGGAAGGCCAGAATACTGGCAATTTTGCTGCACCATGATAATGAGTTGAGGGTTTAGCTCAAAGCTGCTTGCTTTGATGGGAGGTATACAGATGCTACTCCCATATGCAGCTGTAATGGGGTTAGCATATGACCCCAAAGTCCTTCTGAACTGCTCAATTCCACTTATGTCCATGATGGAGAAAGGAAAATGATATGGATTGCAAGTAGATTAATTTTTTTTTAAAAAATGACCGAAAATAATAAAATAAAACAAAAGGAAATTAAAATAAAATTTTGAAAACTAAAAGAAAAATAAAATCAAAGCAAATTAAAAACTAAATCAATCAACTAATTAAAAAGATTTTGGAATTGGCAATTAAAAAGATATGATTGAAAATTATTTTGAAAAAGATTTGATTTTTTTTTTGAAATGAGGAAAGAGAAAAACAACAAAATGACACCAAACTTAAAATTTTTAGAAAATCAAACACTAATTTTTGAAAATTTTAAAGGAAAAACACAAAGAGGACACCAAACTTAGAATTTTTAAGGAACAAGAAAAGACTAAGAACATGCAAATTTGCAAAATCAAAAGAAAACAAAGGCATGCAATTGACACCAAACTTAAAATATGAAACTAAACTCAAATAAAAGACTCTAAACCGACAAAAACAAAACAGTCCTAATCTAAGCAACAAGATAGACCGTCAGTTGTCCAAACTCGAACAATCCCCGGCAACGGCGCCAAAAACTTGGTGCACGAAATTGCAATCACACTTTCACAATCCCG
This sequence comes from Arachis stenosperma, assembly GCF_014773155.1. Classification (NCBI taxonomy): domain Eukaryota; kingdom Viridiplantae; phylum Streptophyta; class Magnoliopsida; order Fabales; family Fabaceae; genus Arachis; species Arachis stenosperma. The sequence goes on along the minus strand of NC_080386.1, from coordinate 32,981,383 downwards.
CACAACTAACCAGCAAGTGCACTGGGTCGTCCAAGTAATACCTTACGTGAGTAAGGGTCGATCCCACGGAGATTGTCGGCTTGAAGCAAGCTATGGTTATCTTGTAACTCTTAGTCAGGATATCAAAAATTATTAGGATTGATTGTGAAAAGCAAAAGAACATGAAATAAGTACTTGTTTTGCAGTAATGGAGAATAGGTTGAGGTTTTGGAGATGCTCTGTCTTCTGAACCTCTGCTTTCCTACTATCTTCTTCTTCAAACACACAATGATCCTTCCATGGCAAGCTGTGTGTAGGGTTTCACTGTTGTCAATGGCTACCTCCCATCCTCTCAGTGAAAATGTTCAACGCGCTCTGTCACAGCACGGCTAATCATCTGTCGGTTCTCAATCGGGTCGGAATAGAATCCAGTGATTCTTTTGCGTCTGTCACTAACGCCCAGCCCTCAGGAGTTTGAAGCTCGTCACAGTCATTCAATCATTGAACCCTACTCAGAATACCACAGACAAGGTTTAGACCTTCCGGATTCTCTTGAATGCTGCCATCAATTCTAGCTTATACCACGAAGATTCCGATTAAAGAATCCAAGAGATATCTACTCAATCTAAGGTAGAATGGAGGTGGTTGTCAGGCACACGTTCATAGTTGAGAATGATGATGAGTGTCACGGATCATCACATTCATCAGGTTTAAGAACAAGTGATATCTTAGAATGAAAGCAAGCATGATTGAATGAAAAACAGTAGTAATTGCATTAATCCATCAAGACACAGCAGAGCTCCTCACCCCCAACAATGGGGTTTAAAGACTCATGCTGTAGAAGATACAATGAGAAACGTGTAAGGTATCATGAGGTGTAGATACAATGTCAAAAGATCCTATTAATAGTGAACTAGTAACCTAGGGTATACAGAAATGAGTAAATGACGTAAAAATCCACTTCTGGGTCCACTTAGTGTGTGCTTGGGCTGAGCATTGAAGCTTTCATGTGTAGAGACTTTTTCTGGAGTTAAACGCCAACTTTTATGCCAGTTTGGGCGTTTAACTCCAATTTTTATGCCAGTTCCAGCGTTAAACGCTGGGAATTCTAAAGCTGATTTGCAACGCCGGTTTGGGCCATCAAATCTCGGGCAAAGTATGGACTATTATACATTTCTGGAAAGCCCAGGATGTCTACTTTCCAACGCCGTTGAAAGCGCGCCAATTGGGCTTCTGTAGCTCCAGAAAATTCACTTCAAGTGCAGGGAGGTCAGAATCCAACAGCATCTGTAGTCCTTTTCAGCCTCTGAATCAGATTTTTGCTCAGGACCCTCAATTTTAGCCAGAAAATACCTGAAATCACAGAAAAACACACAAACTCATAGTAAAGTCCAGAAAAGTGAATTTTAACTAAAAACTAATAAAAATATAATAAAAACTAATTAAAACATACTAAAAACATACTAAAAACAATGCCAAAAAGTGTATAAATTATCCGCTCATCAGGCATCGTAGTCGTTGTCGAGTTCAGCAGCCGCTGTTGCAATGGTGAAGGCCTAGGGAGAGAGAGGCGAACCAGGAGTGGAGAGAGGAGACGCCGCCGTGCTGCGGGAAGCCACCACCGCCATCGCGCGCTCCATCATCGCTCTAGAGATGTGGTTGCCAAGCCTCTAACTGCCAGAGAATGCCGGTATTGTCACCGAGATCCACTACCGGTAAGGGTGTTCTTACTTCTAGTTTCCGTTATTTTGAATTCTTGGAACATTGTTGTCACTGCATGGTTGTTACGGCCACCGTCATCAAGTTGCATACAGTTTATCAAAACCATTCCTTACCAACGCCATTACTGCCGAACCGCCGGAGCTCTGTCGCCATTCTTCTTGTCAGAAAAGTATTAGCAGCATCATTGCCTTGTTTCCTTTGGTAAAAATGATTATTTGGCTCTTTTTTGTTTACCGCAATACTCTATTACTAATCTATTCTAATTCTGCTTAATAACAATCCCACATTAAATCCAAATTATGTCAAATATGAGTTATTGCTACTGTATTTATTGTGGTCGCTTGAAAATTATCAAAGTTATGGCTTCCTTCTTTTGTTGCAGTAAGTTAAACCTGCTCCAAAACTATCACTATTAGAATTCTTGTTATTGGTTATTAAGGATTTTGAGATTCTAATGTCTCAAGGTCAAAGTGCAGTAACCGCAAATGGTGAATGTTTTTGTTGCTACCGTGGATCGATAGGAAATGGATTTATTGCATTTTATTTGCGGCTAATCGAGGTAGAAAATTATTTTAAAATAGAAATATTTTGAGCTTGAATATCTGACAGGTTTAGTAGGTTAATGCAAATGAATGAATACTTGTGATGTAAACGGTTTTTCTGTTGTGATTGAATATGTTGTGTTGTTAGTGATTGGTTGAATTTTGAATTTCTGGTGAAAATAATGGAATATGTTGATTTTGATTTTTAGATTAAAATTGATAATGACTGGTTCTAAATAATGGATTTAAAAATGTTAATTTGAAATGTTGATTTTGTTGGGTTGAGGTTGAATTGAGGGAACTCGCAAAGGGTGGTAAACTTCGATTTTTAGGGGAGGTTCTGCTAGAATTTTTGTCAGAATGTAAGAGTTTTGGAAATTTGGTTTAAATAAAAAATAAGTTGCTATGATTTCAATTTGTGAAAATGATTTATGATTAATTTATCTAATTTTGAATAATGACGAAAAGAGGCTTATTTAATTAGTTAAAGTTTTAAAAAGGCAAATTACTTTATTAAACCACAGGTTTGGGTTTAAAAAGTGTGAGAAGAGATAGTGTGAATAGAATTAGGTAATGGGGTTGAAGGAAAAAGATATACTTGGGTAATGATGCAGTAAGTTTTAATTCATAAGAATTTTGACATAATGGTTGAGGAACTATGGGATCATTAAATTGAAATTGATGATTAGGAATGTTTGGTTTATCAATCTATAAAGTGATTAATTAGAAAAATGTGATTCGATGAGATTGAATGGATTATGCCGTATTTGAGTTAGATTGTTGTTGGCTATAAATGATTATGTTCTAATTGAGTTAGTATATAATCTTGACCTCGAGTCTAGGGTGTCGTATTAGAGACCTTATACCCCCAAGCCATATGTAGCGGCCCAAGTCTAACCCGCTGCATGTTAAAGTGTGTGGAGTAGAGTTCTGGCGTTGAGTTATTAATGAGTATGATGAGAATTGTGATTTAAGTTGAGAAATGTGCGAGAGATTTTGATTGATGATTATTATGTTATTGATGAATTGATTAGTAATGATTAAGAATGTTGTGTTTGTTCCAGTTGATTATATTTACGTGGGATGATGATTGTGATTAGTGATGATTATGATTATGCTAAATGATAAATTTGGCGATGATGTTAATTGTTGTGATCTGTTTCACTGTTTATGGTGGATTGGCTGAGTTGGCAAGATTTGGGTATTATTCCACTTGCGTAATGAAATGAATTGATTGATATGATATGTGATTTAAAATATGAGTCATGAGTCTCCCTAGGTAGTGCATTGGTTCATCTCCACTTGTTCCATGTTGAGATTTGTGATTCTGTTGACCCTTCGTTGCAAGATATGGTCAAACACTTATACCTTTCCGAATGATTCCCTCGATGCTATTGATAAATGATTATAAATATGAATATGAGTATGAGCTTGGGATGTGCGCGCGCAGGGACTGTCCAGGGTTCGCTACTGGACATGTCAGGTTTGGCTGTATAACCGACAGATGAGCTCGTTAGCTATAAGACAGACATGCATCATTTGCATTTGTGTGTTTTGTTTGGGTGTGAATCTTGTATTTGGTTTGCTTAATTGAATAATTGCATCTATCTGCTATTTGATCTAATTTCTCTATCTGTATTCTCTATTTGTGTATTCTTTGTATTGTTTTGTCTGTGTTTGAAAACTAAAAAATCCCTAATGTTGACGGTGGTGACGCTGACGGTTATTCCTGATGTGATGATGGAGGTTGAAGTAGATTGAACTTGGCATTGTCCTGATATTCCAGATTATGTACTGGGTGGATAGGAATGAGCGATGTAAGTTGGTTGGGTAGGAAGACGTTAGGCACATCTTTGGTCTCTTCCCTTTTAAACGATTTACTATAAGGATTTGTAAACTAAAAAAAGATTCTTTACAACCTTTCCAAAGTAAGATTTCTTATAAATCCTTTCTAAAGTGTATTTTAAAAAGAAACTATTTTTATGATGGGATTCTTTCTATTTGCAAGTATTTCTTCACTTTGATGGTATTCCATTCCTTACTGAGAGCCTGCGAGGACGATGTTCTTCCCCTATAGATTTTCTTTTTCTGTGACAGGTTCAAAAAATGTTGGCACGAAGTTGTGACCGAACTACATAGCTATATGTATTTGTATTTTTTGTTTGTCTTTTTTAGTAGAGAATTTTTTCCTCACCTTTTTGTCATTTTGAGTTTTAAAAGGGCAAGTCTTGTCTTTGAGAATTTTTGAATAAGTCTATATATTTAATACTATGAGAATATACTTATGTAATTAAGTGGTTTAAAATAAAGACTTTTCAATTTCTTAATTAAAATCTGGTTATATTTTTGCAAAGGCTAAATATTAAATAAATATAGTACTAAATTAAAGGAGTAGAGGTAGGTAGCGCTTGGACTTTTAGTGCGATTGATGGTGAGGATTTGTGCTAGTCTAAAAATTTCTCTTAATAAAAGAATCTCTTCATTGCAAGCATAGCCTAGACTGATGACTAACCCTCACAATCAAAGTTTAAATAAAGGTTGTCACAATATAAACCAAAATAACCGCGAGTTTTAAATCTCGGGTCGTTCTCTCTAGGAATTTCAATTAAGTGCTCAGTTATTGGCTATGAAGAAATGGGGTTTGTGATGACAACTGATAAGAAATGTAAATGACAAGAAAGTAAAAGAAGCATGTAAGGAATTAAATGAAAAGCAAGTAAAGCAATAAAAATGGAATTCAAGTGGCAAAAAAGAACTCTTAGCAAGGGTTGAGATTTAAGGATATCTATCCTAGTCATTGACCACAAACATGGTAATCGTGAAGAATTAATCCCATTTAGTCAACCCTAACATCGAGGATAAGTCAAATAGGCATAATTGATCTCAATCTACAAATTCTAGCCAACTCACTAATTAACTTAGTGAAGGACTAGCGTTAGTGGAAACCAAACCAACTAACAATCCTAGTCACAATTAAGAATGGACACCAATGACTCGAGGTCACCTAAGTCTTCAATTCCAAGCAAAGAGTTTGGAAAACTATACTAGAACTAAGCCAAGTATTTTATCAAACACTTGGTGTACATAAAAAGAAAGACATATTAAATTGCAATAATAATAAAATCTAAAGCTACCAAATTCAAGATAACAATAATAACAACTCAATTAAACAACAACTAACATAAGAACATCAATTGGCATTAAATGGAAATTAAAATCAACAAGGGTTAATAATATCAAAAGTAAGAAAATAAAGGAAATAACAAGAAAACTAAGAGAGCAAGGATGTAATAACAACAAATTGTAAGGAATACTAAATCAAGACAAGTATCAAAACCTAAATCTAAGAGAAATTTAACTGATCTATCCTAAATTCTAGAGAGAAGAGAGAGATTCTCTTTGTAGAAAATGACCTAAAATATGTTCTAAACTAAACCTAATTGCTCTCCCTTGTTCCTATTGAATTAAGTTTGAAATAGTTTTAGAAATGAGTTAGATTAGGCTCTGGAAGCCCAAAAATCGATGCCCCATTTTGTATTTAATGAAGTCACGTGTCAGGACTTGTGCGTATGTGATGAGCGGATAATTTATACGCTTTTTGGCATTGTTTTTAGTATATTTTTAGTATGATTTAGTTAGTTTTTAGTATATTTTTATTATTTTTTAGTTAAAATTCACTTTTCTGGACTTTACTATGAGTTTGTGTGTTTTTCTGTGATTTCAGGTATTTTCTGGCTGAAATTGAGGGTCCTGAGCAAAAATCTGATTCAGAGACTGAAAAGGGCTGCAGATGCTGTTGGATTCTGACCTCCCTGCACTCGAAGTAGATTTTCTGGAGCTACAGAAACCCAATTGGCGCGCTCTCAACGGCGTTGGAAAGTAGACATCCTGGGCTTTCCAGCAATATATGATAGTCCATACTTTGTCCAAGATTTGATGGCTCAAACCGGCGTGGCAAATCAGCCTCAGAATTTCCAGCGTTTAACGCTGGAACTGGCATAAAACTTGGAGTTATACGCCCAAACTGGCATAAAAGCTGGCGTTTAACTCCAGAAAATGTCTCTACACGAAAATGCTTTATTGCTCAGCCCAAGCACACACTAAGTGGACCCAGAAGTGGATTTTTTCGTCATTTACTCATTTCTGTACACCCTAGGTTACTAGTTTACTATTAATAGGATCTTTTGACATTGTAACTGGACCTCATGACACTTTACACGTTTCTTTGTGTACTTTCCATGGCATGAGTCTCTAAACCCCATGGTTGGGGGTGAGGAGCTCTGCTGTGTCTTGATGGATTAATGCAATTACTACTGTTTCTCATTCAATCATGCTTGCTTCCATTCTAAGATATTACTTGTTCTTAAACCGGATGAATGTGATGATCCGTGACACTCATCATCATTCTCAACTATGAACGTGTGCCTGACAACCACCTCCGTTCTACCTTAGATTAAGTAAATATCTCTTGGATTCTTTAACCGGAATCTTCGTGGTATAAGCTAGAACTGATGGCGGCATTCAAGAGAATCCGGAAGGTCTAAACCTTGTCTGTGGTATTCTGAGTAGGATTCAATGATTGAATGACTGTGACGTGCTTCAAACTCCTAGCAGGCGGGGCGTTAGTGACAGACGCAAAAGAATCAATGGATTCTATTCCGGCCTGACCGAGAACCGACAGATGGATAGCCGTGCCGTGACAGGGTGCGTTGAACATTTCCACTGAGAGGATGGGAGGTAGCCACTGACAACGGTGAAACCCTACATACAGCTTGCCATGGAGGGAGCCTTGCGTGTTTGAAGAAGAAGACAGTAGGAAAGCAGAGGTTCAGAAGACAGAGCATCTCCAAAGCCTCAACCTATTCTCCATTACTGCAGAACAAGTACTTATTTCATGTTTTTTTGCTTTTCACAATCAATCCTGATAATTTCTGATATCCTGACTAAGATTTACAAGATAACCATAGCTTGCTTCAAGCCGACAATCTCCGTGGGATCGACCCTTACTCACGTAAGGTATTACTTGGACGACCCAGTGCACTTGCTGGTTAGTTGTGCGAGGTTGCAAAAGTGTGATTGCAATTTCGTGCACCAAGTTTTTGGCGCCGTTGCCGGGGATTGTTCGAGTTTGGACAACTGACGGCTTATCTTGTTGCTTAGATTAGGACTGTTTTATTTTTTTTGGTTTAGAGTCTTTTAGTTGAGTCTAGTTTCATATTTTAAGTTTGGTGTCAATTGCATGTTTTTGCTTTTCTTTTAATTTTCGACTTTGCATGTCTTAGTCCCTTTTTGATTCATAAAAATTTTAAGTTTGGTGTCCTCTTTGTGTTTTCCTTTAAAATTTTCGAAAATTAGTGTTTGATTTTCTAAAAATTTTAAGTTTGGTGTCTTTTTGTTGTTTTTCTCTTTCCTCTTTTCAAAAATCAAATCTTTTTCAAAAAAAAAAAATTTTCAATCATATCTTTTTAATTGTTATTTTCAAAATCTTTTTAATTAACTAATTGATTCAGTTCTCAATTTGCTTTGATCTTATTTTCCTTGTGATTTTCGAATTTTTATTTTAATTTCTCTTTTGTTTTATTTTAATTTTTTTTCGTTTAACTTAAAAAAAAAAAGAAGAAAAATATATTTATCTGTTTGCAATCCATATCATTCCCCTTTATCCATTATGGAACTAAGTGGGATTGATCAGTCCAGAAGGACTCTGGGGTCATATGCTAACCCCATTACAGCTGCATATGGGAGTAGCATTTGTACACCTCCCATCAAAGCAAGCAGCTTTGAGCTAAACCCTCAACTCATTATCATAGTGCAGCAAAATTGCCAGTATTCCGGTCTTCCACAGGAAGAACCTACTGAGTTTCTGGCACAGTTCTTACAAATTGCTGACACAGTACATGATAAAGAGGTGGATCAGGATGTCTACAGACTATTACTGTTTCCATTTTCTGTAAAAGATCAAGCTAAAAGGTGGTTGAATAACCAACCTACAGCAAGCATAAAGACATGGAAACAGTTATCAGACAAATTCCTGAATCATTTTTACCCTCCAAAAAGGATGACACAGCTAAGGCTGGACATCCAAGGCTTTAAACAAGAGGATAATGAATTCCTTTATAATGCCTGGGAGAGGTATAGAGGTATGCTAAGAAAATGCCCCTCTGAAATGTTTTCAGAGTGGGTACAGTTAGACATCTTCTACTATGGGCTTACAGAAAAAGCTCAGATGTCTTTAGACCACTCAGCTGGTGGATCTATACACATGAGGAAGACAATTGAAGAAGCTCAAGAGCTTATAGACACTGTTGCTAGAAACCAATACTTATACTCTAGCAATGAGTTCTCTCCAAAAGAGGAAGTCATGGCAGTAGTCACTGATCCTAATCCTCAAGAACAGATGATTGAGCTTAATCAACAGTTACTCCTGATGACAGAACAGTTAGCAGAATTTAAGGAGATGCTTCATGAAACTAAAGTTGCTAACAAGAACATAGAACTGCAGTTGAATCAAGCAAAACAGCAGATATCTAAACAGATAACAGGAGAGTGTCAAGCAGTTCAACTGAGGAGTGGGAAGACACTGAACAACACCACTCAAAAGAGCAAAAAGTCAAATAAGGAACAATTGACAGAGGATAACCAAACCCCTGTTAAAAATCCCTCTGAGGACAGTAAGAGCCCAGAGAGGAATGCTAGTGGCGTTCAAATGCCAGAAGGGGAAGGAAAGCTGGCGTTAAACACCCATTCCTTGCCCAGTTCTGGCGTTCAAACGCCAGAAAAGGGAGAGAAGTTGGCGTTTAACGCCCAATCTTCACCCATTCCTGGCGTTCAGACGCCAAGGGAGGATCAGACACCTGAGAGTGCTGACAGTGATCCCTCTAAAAAGGCTTCTTCAACCACTTCTGTAAGGAATAAACCTGCAGCATCTAAGGTTGAAGAATATCAAGCCAAAATGCCTTATCCTCAGAAACTCCGCAAAGCGGAACAAGATAAGCAATTTGCCCGCTTTGCAGACTATCTAAGGACTCTTGAAATAAAGATTCCGTTTGCAGAGGCACTTGAGCAAATACCTTCTTATGCTAAGTTCATGAAAGAAATCTTAAGTCATAAGAAGGATTGGAGAGAAACTGGAAAAGTGTTTCTCACTGAAGAATGCAGTGCAGTCATTCTGAAAAGCTTACCAGAAAAGCTTCAAGATCCAGGAAGCTTTATGATACCTTGCACATTAGAAGGTGCTTGCACCAAGACAGCTCTATGTGATCTTGGAGCAAGCATCAATCTAATACCTGCATCCACTATCAGAAAGCTTGGGTTGACTGGAGAAGTCAAACCAACCAGGATATGCCTCCAACTTGCTGATGGCTCCATTAAACATCCATCAGGCATAATAGAGGATATGATTGTCAAGGTTGGGCCATTTGCCTTTCCAGCTGACTTTGTGGTGCTGGAAATGGAGGAGCACAAAAGTGCAACTCTCATTCTAGGAAGACCTTTCCTGGCAACTGGACGAACTCTCATTGATGTACAAAAAGGGGAAGTAACCTTGAGAGTCAATGAGGATGAGTTCAAGTTGAATGCTGTAAAAGCTATGCAGCATCCAGACACACCAAATGACTGCATGGGCGCTGACATTATTGATTCTCTGGTAGAAGAGATCAATATGACTGAAAGCCTAGAATCAGAGCTTGAAGACATCTTCAAGGATGTTCAACCTGATCAAGAAGAACCACAGGAAACAAAGGAATTTTCGAAAATTCCTCAGGAGGAGGATAAGCCTCCCAAACCTGAACTCAAACCACTACCACCATCCTTGAAGTATGCATTTCTAGGAGAGGGTGAAACTTTTTCAGTGATTATAAGCTCTGCTTTAAATCCACAGGAAGAGGAAGCACTGATTCAAGTGCTAAGGACACACAAGACAGCTCTTGGGTGGTCCATAAGTGACCTTAAGGGCATTAGCCCAGCTAGATGCATGCACAAGATCCTGTTGGAGGATAATGCCAAACCAGTGGTCCAACCACAAAGGAGGCTAAATCCAGCCATGAAGGAGGTGGTGCAGAAAGAGGTCACTAAATTACTAGAGGCTGGGATTATTTATCCTATTTTTGATAGCCCCTGGGTGAGCCCTGTCCAAGTTGTCCCCAAAAAGGGAGGCATGACAGTGGTTCATAAAGAAAAAAATGAACTAGTTCCTACAAGAACAGTTACAGGGTGGCGTATGTGTATTGACTACAGAAGGCTCAATACAGCCACCAAAAAGGATCATTTTCCTTTACCATTCATAGACCAAATGCTAGAAAGACTAGCTGGTCATGATTATTACTGCTTTTTGGATGGCTATTCAGGTTACAACCAAATTGCAGTAGATCCTCAGGACCAAGAGAAAACAGCATTTACTTGCCCTTCTGGCGTGTTTGCCTACAGGAGGATGCCTTTTGGTCTGTGTAATGCTCCTGCAACCTTTCAGAGATGCATGTTATCCATCTTCTCTGATATGGTGGAGAAATTCCTGGAAGTCTTCATGGATGACTTCTCAGTATATGGAGACTTATTCAGCTCCTGTCTTAACCACCTCTCACTTGTCCTGAAAAGGTGCCAAGAGACTAACCTGGTTTTAAACTGGGAGAAATGTCACTTTATGGTGACTGAAGGAATTGTCCTTGGACACAAAATTTCAAGTAAGGGAATAGAGGTGGATAAGGCAAAGGTAGAGGTAATTGAAAAATTACCACCACCTGCCAATTTTAAGGCAATCAGAAGCTTTCTGGGGCATGCAGGATTCTATAGAAGGTTTATCAAGGATTTTTCGAAAATTGCAAAACCTTTGAGCAACCTGCTAGCTGCTGACACGCCATTTGTGTTTGACACACAGTGTCAGCAGGCGTTTGAGACCCTGAAAGCTAAGCTGGTCAAAGCACCAGTCATCTCTGCACCAGATTGGACATTGCCATTTGAATTAATGTGTGATGCCAGTGACCATGCCATTGGTGCAGTGTTGGGACAGAGGCATAACAAACTTCTGCATGTCATTTATTATGCTAGCCGTGTTCTAAATGATGCACAGAAGAATTACACAACCACAGAAAAAGAATTACTTGCAGTGGTTTATGCCATTGACAAGTTTAGATCTTATCTAGTGGGATCTAAAGTGATTGTGTACACTGACCATGCTGCTCCTAAATACTTACTCACAAAGCAGGATTCAAAACCCAGGCTTATAAGATGGGTGTTGCTTCTGCAGGAGTTTGATATAGAAATAAGAGACAGAAAAGGGACAGAAAACCAGGTAGCTGATCATCTGTCCCGAATAGAACCAGTAGCTGGGGCGTCCCTCCCTTCTACTGAGATTTCTGAGACTTTCCCAGATGAGCAACTCTTTGCCATTCAGGAAGCTCCATGGTTTGCAGACATTGCAAACTATAAAGCTGTGAGGTTCATACCCCAGGAGTACAGCAGAGTGCAAAGAAAGAAATTAATTTCAGATGCCAAGTACTACCTATGGGATGAGCCATATCTCTTTAAGAGATGTGCAGACAGAGTGATCCGCAGATGTGTACCCAGAGAAGAAGCACAAAGGATCCTATGGCACTGCCATGGATCGCAGTATGGAGGACATTTTGGAAGTGAGCGAACAGCCACTAAAGTCCTCCAATGTGGCTTCTACTGGCCTACTCTCTATAAAGATTCCCAAGAGTTTGTGCGTAACTGTGACAGTTGCCAAAGAGCTGGTAACTTGCCTCACGGATATGCCATGCCTCAACAAGGGATATTAGAGATAGAATTGTTTGATGTATGGGGAATTGACTTCATGGGTCCATTCCCACCATCATACTCAAACACCTACATTCTGGTGGCAGTGGACTATGTATCTAAGTGGGTAGAAGCAATTGCTACACCCACTAATGATACCAAGACCGTGCTGAAATTCCTCCAGAAACACATCTTCAGCAGGTTTGGTGTTCCCAGAGTACTAATCAGTGACGGGGGCACTCATTTCTGCAATAGACATCTATACTCTGCTATGGTTAGATATGGAATTAGCCATAAAGTGGCAACTCCGTATCATCCACAGACAAATGGGCAAGCTGAAGTCTCTAACAGAGAGCTAAAAAGAATCCTAGAACGGACTGTGATAGCCCGAAGAAAGGATTGGGCAAAGAGCTTGGATGATGCTCTATGGGCATACAGAGCAGCATTCAAGACTCCTATACGAACCTCTCCATACCAACTGGTGTATGGGAAGGCCTGTCATCTGCCCGTGGAACTGGAACATAAAGCCTACTGGGCAACCAGATTCCTAAACATGGATGCTCAGTTAGCTGGTGAAAAAAGATTGCTCCAGTTAAATGAGCTAGAGGAGTTCAGACTCAATGCCTTTGAAAATGCAAAAATTTATAAGGAAAAGGCAAAGAAGTGGCATGACAAGAAGTTGTCAACCAAAGTCTTTGAGCCAGGACAAAAAGTTCTGCTCTTCAACTTTAGGCTCAAATTGTTTCCAGGAAAACTCAAATCCCGGTGGAGGGGTCCGTATGTGATCACAGGAGTGTCACCATATGGATATGTTGAGCTTCAGGACATTGATTCTGACAAAAAGTTCATTGTTAATGGACAGAGAATCAAGCAATATCTTGAAAGCAATTTTGAGCAGGAATGCTCGAAACTGAGACTTGAGTGAGTCTCAGTAAAGGTCCAGCTAAAGACAGTAAAGAAGCGCTTGCTGGGAGGCAACCCAGTCATTAGGAGGTTATATGATTTGTTTTTACAGAGGCAAGTATCAAAAATGAAGGAATTCACAGAGTTACAGAAGGATTCAGCTCAAAAAGCAGAGAAAAAAAGCTTGCTGGCAAAAAAACGCCAGTAAAGGGCATTTTGGGCGTTAAACGCCAGAATGGGTACCATTCTGGGCGTTTAACGCCAGAAATGGTGCCATTTTGGGCGTTAAACGCCAGAATGGGCACCATTCTAGGCGTTTAACGCCAGGTGTGCAGCATCCTGGGCGTTTAGAAAAACGCCCAGTGATAAAGGAATTCTGGCGTTTAACGCCAGCCAGGGCACCTGGCTGGGCGTTAAACGCCCAAAAGGGGCAACAAATGGGCGTTAAACGCCAGAATGGGTGCCATTCTGGGCGTTTAACGCCAGAAAGGTGGGGGGACCACAATTTTGTTTTCAAATCAAATTTTTCAAACTTTCCTTTTCTACCCATACTTTTCTACAAAATACATCTCAACCCTTCATCACTCAATCTCAAATTTTCAAAAATCTAAAATCATTCTTCAAATCTCTCAAATCAATCCCAAATCTTGTTCAAACTCACCCTTCTCTCAAACCCTCTCTTCTCAAATTCTTTCCATATCTTCTCCAATCTTCTTTCAATTTTTTTTTCTTTTTTTCGAAATCTCTCCTCCCCACATTATAAATACACATTTGGACCCCTCATTCCCCACACCATTCGATTTTGCTT